>NC_057805.1:174447466-174747466 GCF_018294505.1 Triticum aestivum | reverse complement strand
TGAGTATTGAGTAAGACTCAAGACTTGACCACAGCAGAAGAGAGAGAAAGGACGAAGGTCGTCCCCTATTCTTTAGACGTAGGCTCTACAGTATGCTATGCTGTGTACCGCACATGAAGTGTGCCTTGCCATGAGTTGGTCAAAGGGTACAATAGTGATCCGGGAATGGATCACATGACAGCGGTCGAACTTATCCTTAGTATCTAGTGGACTAAGGAATTTTCTCGATTATGGAGGTGAAAAGAAGTTCGTCGTAAAGGGTTACGTCGATGCGAACTTTGACACTAATCCGGATGACTCTGAGTAGTAAACCGGATTCGTATAGTAGAGCAGTTATTTGAAATGGCTCCAAGTAGCGTGGTAGCATCCACAAGATGACATAGATATTCGTAAAGCACACACGGATCTGAAAGGTTCAGACCCGTTGTCTAATAACCTCTCTCACTAGCATAACATGATCAAACTAGAACTCATTGAGTGTTAATCACATAGTGATGTGAACTAGATTGTTGACTCTAGTAAACTCTTTGGATGTTGGTCACATGGTGATGTGACCTGTGAGTGTTAATCACATGGTGATGTGAACTAGATTATTGACTCTAGTGCAAGTGGGAGACTGTTGGAAATATGCCCTAGAGGCAATAATAAATTGGTTATTATTATATTTCCTTGTTCATGATAATCGTTTATTATCCATGCTAAAATTGTATTGATAGGAAACTCAGATACATGTGTGGATACATAGACAACACCATGTCCCTAGTAAGCCTCTAGTTGACTAGCTCGTTGATCAATAGATGGTTATGGTTTCCTCACCATGGACATTGGATGTTGTTGATAACGGGATCACATCATTAGGAGAATGATGTGATGGACAAGACCCAATCCTAAGCCTAGCACAAGATCGTGTAGTTCGTCTGCTAAGAGCTTTTCTAATGTCAAGTATCATTTCCTTAGACCATGAGATTGTGCAACTCCCGGATACCGTAGGAATGCTTTGGGTGTACCAAACGTCACAACGTAACTGGGTGGCTATAAAGGTGCAGTACAGGTATCTCCGAAAGTGTCTGTTGGGTTGGCACGAATTGAGACTGGGATTTGTCACTTCGTGTAAACGGAGAGGTATCTCTAGGCCCACTCGGTAGGACATCATCATAATGTGCACAATGTGACCAAGGAGTTGATCATGGGATGATGTGTTACGGAACGAGTAAAGAGACTTGCCGGTAACGAGATTGAACAAGGTATCGGGATACCGACGATCGAATCTCGGGCAAGTAACATACCGGTAGACAAAGGGAATTGTATACGGGATTGATTGAATCCCCGACATCGTGGTTCATCCGATGAGATCATCGTGGAAAATGTGGGAGCCAACATGGGTATCCAGATCCCGCTGTTGGTTATTGGCCGGAGAACGTCTCGGTGATGTCTGCATGGTTCCCGAACCCGTAGGGTCTACACACTTAAGGTTCGATGACGCTAGGGTTATAGGGAATAGATATACGTGGTTACCAAATGTTGTTCGGAGTCCTAGATGAGATCCCGGACGTCCCGTTTTGGCCACCGGAAGAGTTTCGGGCGTCACCGGTAATGTACCGGGACCACCGGAGGGTTCCGGGGGTCCACCGGGAGGGGCCACCAGCCCCGGAGGGCCCTATGGGCTGTATGTGGAGAGGGACCAGCCCCTTAGTGGGCTGGGCGCCTTCCCTCCCAGGGCCCATGCGCCTGGGGGTTTGGGGGAACCCTAAGAGGAGGCGCCCCCCTTGCCTTGGGGGGCAAGACAACCCCCCTGGCCGCCGCCCCCTCCTCAGATTGGATCTGAGGGGGCCGGCCCCCCTCTCCCTTCCCCCTATATATATGTGGGGTGTGGGAGGGCAGCAGCAACCCACATTCTGGCGCAACCCCCCCCCTCTTCCATGTCCACCTCCTCTCCCGCGGTGCTTGGCGAAGCCCTGCAGGATTGCCACGCTCCTCCATCACCAGCACGCCGTCGTGCTGCTGCTGGACGGAGTCTTCCCCAACCTCTCCCTCTGTCCTTGCTGGATCAAGGTGTGGGAGACGTCACCGGGCTGCACGTGTGTTGAACGTGGAGGCGCCGTGATTCGGCGCTTAGATCGGAATCAACCGCGATCTGAATCGCTACGAGTACGACTCCTTAATCCGCGTTCTTGCAACGCTTCCGCTTCACGATCTACAAGGGTATGTAGATGCACTCCCCTTCCCCTCGTTGCTAGATTACTCCATAGATTGATCTTGGTGATGCGTAGAAAATTTTGAATTTCTGCTATGTTCCCCAACAGACAGGGTCGTGCTTAGCGCCGATACGGGCGAGGATATCCGCCGCTTGATTGTTTTCCCGAGCCACATGGTGGAATTCAAGCCCCTCGAACTGAGCTGACATTTTGAGGACGGCGTTGCGATAAGCCGCCATTTTCGTATCCTTAGCGTTGAAGTCTCCATTTATTTGAGATATTGCGAGGTTCGAGTCCCCACGCACCTCCAGGCGTTGAATGCCCATGGAAACTGCCATCCGGAGACCATGTAACAGGGCCTCGTACTCGGCTGCGTTGTTGGAGTCTTTGTATAGTATTTGGAGTACGTATTGGACTGTATCTCCGGTGGGGGATGTCAGGACGACGCCAGCCCCCAGACCAGCCAGCATTTTAGAGCCTTCGAAGTGCACGATCCAATTGGAGTATGTGCCGTATTCTTTAGGGAGTTCGGCTTCTGTCCACTCGGCGACAAAATCGGCCAGTACTTGCGACTTAATGGCTCGCCGTGGTCTATATGTTATGTCGAACAGGAGGAGCTCGATAGCCCATTTGGCAATCCGGCCCGTGGCATCGTGGTTGTTTATTATGTCATTGAGTGGTACTTCCGAGGCCACCGTAATTGAACACTCTCGAAAGTAGTGTCGTAGTTTCCGGGATGCCATAAATACCGCGTATGCTATCTTTTGATAATGTGGGTACCATGATTTGCATGGAGTGAGGACAGCGGATACATAATATACTGGCTTTTGAAGTGGGAATTTATGTCCGCCCGTCTCTCGTTCGACGACGAGCACTGCACTTACAACTTGGTGAGTTGCCGCTATATATAACAGCATTGGTTCACCGACATTTGGCGCGGCCAAGATTGGGTTGGTGGCCAGGATGGCTTTTATTTGTTCCAATCCAGCCGCGTCCGTCCAGGAGCTTTCCGGCGGGCACGCCGAAAACGCATTCTCTCCTAATCAGGAGATAAAGGGGTAGTGCCTTCTCTCCTAATCAGGAGATAAAGCGGCTTAAGGCCGCCACGCATCCAGTTAACTTCTGGATTTGCTTGAGGTCAGTTGGGATAGCCAACTATGACAGAGCTTGGATTTTAGCCGGATTTGCTTCAATTCCTCTACTGGAAACGATGAAGCCCAGGAGCTTTCCGGCGGGCACGCCGAAAACGCATTTTTCGGATTGAGCTTGATGTCGTATGTTCGGAGATTGTCGAAAGTGAGCCTCAAGTCGTCTATTAAGGATTCGACGTGTCTGGTTTTAACGACCACATCGTCTACGTATGCCTCCACTGTTTTCTCGATCTGTTTTTCCAGACATGTCTGAATCATGCGTTGATACATCGCACCGGCGTTTTTGAGCCCAAAGGGCATTGTGTTAAAATAGAAGGGGCCGTATCGAGTGATAAATGCCGTTGCGGCTTGATCGGACTCCGCCATCTTAATTTGGTGGTAACCGGAGTATGCATCGAGGAAGCACAATGAGTCGTATCCTGCGGTAGCGTGGATAATTTGATCGATGCGAGGGAGGCGGAAGGGATCCTTTGGGCAAGCCTTATTAAGGTCCTTGAAGTCGACGCATAGGCGCCAGGATTTGTCCTTCTTTGGTACCATCACCAGGTTTGCTAGCTAGTCCGGATGTTTTATTTCTCTAATGAATCCGGCCTCCAGTAACTTGGCTAGCTCCTCTCCCATGGCTTGTCGCTTAGGTTCAGAGAAACCCCGAAGAGTCTGCTTGACCGGCTTGAATCCCTTTAGAATGTTAAGGCAATGCTCGGGCAGCCTGCGTGGGATTCCTGGCATGTCTGAAGGATGCCAGGCGAATATGTCCCAATTCTCGCGCAGGAACTCCCGTAGTGCGGCGTCTACAACCACTACAAAAAAAAGACACATCCGTGACATTTTGGGCCGAACGAAATTTTTTTCTGTCATACATATGACACTTCTATGACGATAATTGTGACAAAACCCGGTATCATCATAGATGTGGTGGGCTCCTACTTCTATGACAAAAAATCATGACAGAAAATGGGCTTTTCGTCCTGGGCGGGCCGGAGACCCAGCTGCATGACATTCTTAGGGCCGTCCATGACGGAAAAAACCGTGGTAGAAGCGAGGGCGAGGAAAATTTCAGAGAGTTCCCGGTTACGGTGGGAGGTCGGGGGCCGAGCGATGCACATTTCTCTCGTACACGTACACGCGTGTGTGTGAGGCGTTGGCTCTACTGAACCCGAGCGAGGCGTTGGGCTCTAACTGAACCCGAGCGATTGCACTGCAGGCTACGCGTTACTCAACCCAAGCGATCGATCGATGGCTGTTAACTGAACCCGATCGAGCGATTCCTTTGCTACTGCTGCTAACTGAACCCGATCGATGCTGCCTCTGGGATGAACAGTGAGCGTTGCGGGGGGGGGGGGGTGGATGAACAGTGAGCGGTGGCGTTGCCTCTGGATGAACAGGACCCCGTGGTGTGGAGGGCTGGATGAAAAGTAGACGGTGGAGGAGTGCCCGTGGAGGGGTGGTTGAATAGGACCCCGTGGTGTGGAGGGCTAGATGAACAGTAGACGGTGGAGGGGTGCCCGTGGAGGGGTGGTTGAACAGTAGCCGGTGGAGTAGCGCACGGTGGAGGCTGGAAGAACAGGAGCCCGTGGAGGCTGGAGGAGGTCGACGGTAGCCCGTGGAGGCTGGAGGAGGTCGACGGTGGAGATGAATAGTATCCCATGGAGTCCCGTTTTGCGGTACGCCACACCCCTCCCGATGAACAGGACCCCCGTTTCGACCGTAGGAGGTCCGTTTCGTCCGTTTTGCGGTACGCCACACCCCTCCCGATCAACAGGACCCCCGTTTCGACCGGAGGAGGTCCGTTTCATCCGTTTTGCGGTACGCCACACCCCTCCCGATCAACAGGACCCCGTTTCGACCGTAGGAGGTCCGTTTCATCCGTTTTGCGGTACGCCAGACCCCTCCCGATGAATAGGATCCCGTTTCGAATGTGGCCGGTCGAACACAAGGCCGTTTCCTCCGTTCTGCAGTACGCCAGGCCTCGTTTCCATCGCCTGTTCCGTCCAAGCCCTCCCGATGAACACGACCACGCATTCCGTTCCGACCCAGCCGGTTGGCTCCCACGCGTTCCGTTGCCTCCCGATGAACACGACGCATTCCGTTGCCTCCCCATGAACACGACGCATTCCGTTGCCTCCCCATGAACACGACGACGAAGCTGTTTCTCCGTTCCGACCCAGCCATGTCAACGAGCCCTCGCCGTACATATGCTCGAGTAGGCGTTCGAGACCCCGCCCGTATGTACACATACATGGCCGTATTTTCTTTCTTGCACCCTGGCCGCTGTACGTACGTGTACATGCTACGTGCGCGCCTCTACTACGACACATGCGTGCCTCTACATCCACCAGTATATATGTACGTACACGTTCGCGACCAGAATGACAACGCTACGTACGCTTCGACCAGCTGGGTCCCGACTGTCAGGCACTTCCGTGCGTGCGAAGATGTAGCTGGTGGGTCCCAGCAGTCAGGGGCGAATCGTTTTTTTTTCGGACGCACTTCCTTGCGTGCGAAGGTGTAGCTGGTGGGTCCCAGCAGTCAGGGGGGAAACATTTTTTCACGAAATACGGTGGCCCGTCCGGTGGGTCCCCGCTGTCAGGTGGAGGAATAATTATTTTGCGCGTAATAAGGAGGCACTTCCTTGCTGCGGCCGTGGACCCAGCTGTCAGCGTCTCCACGCACAGTACTCTTCCGATGGAAGTCGATCGTAGAGGGCACCACGCCGTGAGTGGGTGTGAGAGAACTAGTGCGTGCGTGCACCGCTTCTCTTCGTGAGAGTACAATATACTATGCCCAACGTTCGCCGCAAGAGTAATAGTATAAGTGTGTGACGTGTGAGCTAAAATAAAATGTGCGCGCCGTCTTTTGTTTTTTAGAAGTTCTGAGGGTAGGGTGTGAAGAGCACATATGTGCATGACGTCTACCTGCAGATAGACGGTGGGTGCGACGTGCGAGTCTACGAGAGGACTCGGGAGAGTCGTGACTCGTGAGGGTGCGTGTGCATGAGAGAGAGGGGGGCACATATCAATGCAATGCATGTGTCCGTAAATCATTATCCGACAAACGTTCGCCACAAGCCTTTTCCTGACGAACGCCGTAAGAACCGTTAGATCGGCATCCGACAGTGTTAGTTTTGCCATGTCATTTAACAGAACAGCCACTCCTCCTACACACAAATCTTCCACGTGAGTGTTAGCAACACCCGTATGCTCCCTCGTTCCGAAATGCAGTGCATATAGCTTTATTGAAAATTCGAACCTCGCAAACTTTTACCGAGTTTTTGTGTACCAAATTGCACATGTAGAATACCATGTATATATCATTTCATTCATCTTCGAGAGGTAACTATAAAGATGGGTGAGGAGTATACAAAGAAAGACCATCGTATCACCCGCAGCAATTTTAAGCATCCTTTAGTGTCGAGAATATCATAGGAACTCTATATGATATTATTTTTTCGTTTAGAGCCAATTGGTTCATAGGAATCGATTCATATACTCCACATTTCTAAGGAAATAAACATGATGTCATTTCTATAGCTTTAGAGCCACTTGGTTCATATGAATGGATTCCTATACTCCCTTAATTTCAAAGAAAAATAAACATTAGCGTATATTCAATAGAAAAGTTCCTATAATATGAACCAAATTACTTCTCTTTTCTAATCCCTCCTCGTAGGAATTGAGATACATGCCATCTCTAGATTCAATAGAAAAGTTCCTATGATGTGAACCAAATGACATCTCTTTTCCAATCCCTACTCATAGGAATTGAGATGCTCCATGTCATCTCTTTCCCTACAACTTCCATGTATACATCTTCTATTCCTAAATAGATAGTACAACCCACTAGTAGCTTTTTTCCAAAACATGCAACTATAGCACAAGAACTATATAGTGTGCCAATAACTTTGAAAGATGGTCGCTGGATGAAGCTAACCCGACAGTGCCGAGATAGGCAAATCCGAGCACTACTGGCCATTGGATATCATAAACATTCCACCAGATCTGCCACAGGTACAATTTAGAAGACTCCATGGTTGAACTTAAGCATAATGCACAAACCTCAAAACATAAGCACTTCTCCTTTGTTCTAGAATCTTCTGTATCATAATTGATTATTATTTTTGAATGAATTGCCATTATTTGTTTTTTACTTTATGATTTACAATGCACAACCCCATGAATCTTAACATTTTTATAAAACTAATTAATTTTGAATGAGATAAACTATAAGAACTAAACGAACATCTACATCATGCATATATGACTCAAAGCTTTACATGCTATAGTGTGTATTTATTCATAATTTGGATTCGAAATCTCATGCGTTCAATACATGTGTACCTTACTAGTTTTGAGTAGAGTAGCAAATTTCACGCGGCCCCGGGTATATCAAAATGGAGGGCCCATGCATCATTGCCTTTCGGTCGAACCTACGTCCACAATTTTTTGTACGTACTATATCTCCACTGGTCCCCGAACCCAAAATGCTGCCTCGTTCCCGTAAAACCAAGCAGCCCACACATATTTAAGGCGTCGACTCGAACCCGTTTACTACGATGTGGCCCCGCACGCCGTAGTACTCCTGCAAACCCTACCGCCGCACTCTTCATCGGTTTTCTTCAAGAGGACGAGGGAGAAGCCGATTTGTAGTGGAGGGGCTTTCAAAAAAAAGGATCTGTAGTGGAGACCCCTACCCTAGGGTGCCCTAGGTAGCTGCCGCACGCATCATTGTTTTCTCTTTTCTTTATGCTCTTGCGCCCTAGAGTGAAATGATGGTTGATTCGTCCGTCCAGCTTAATGCGGGAAAGGTGGGGCTTTTTGAGTTGACCCCTCATCGCTCATTTTCTACTACTACGGCGCTACGACCGGGGTGCCTCCAATTCCAACCACTGCTTCGAACTGTAATTTGGTGCATCGCACGTGGAACAAGACGGTGGATGAGCCACATGTCGGCCAAGGGGGTCCTGTTAAGTGTGTCGCCATTTCGTGTGCGGACTGACCCTGCTTGAGTTGCTACGCCAACACGACAGGAGGAGCCTACCACTTGGTTTTGCTCCTTGGTGAATCCCGACTATATTGATCTAAAAAGATACGTGCTGAACTAGCCTCTCCGGCTCGGTTTTTTTATTTTTAGGCGTCTTAGTTTATAGGGCCTGCACGTAGTTCTAGTTCATCCATTTGACTAACTAAATATGAGTTACTATGTCACAAAAAGTATATCATTGGATTCTTAAGCGGATGTAGTTGTATTTAAAAGTCGAGGGCGGGGCAGTTCCGCCTAGTCGGTTCGACAGAGACGCGTGAAGACGAGGGAGTAGGCTGCTGCAAACGTAGGGCTGTGTGATTAGACAGCGAGTTACTGCTGGACAGGTGGGGCCCCATGATTTGACTTGCCATTATCATTTTAACTGCGGCGCTACGACCGGCGTGAGTCTCCCGATTCCTGACCACCTCCATACAGGTGCCTCTCCCAATGCTCCACCATGTAGTAGAGGCTGGCTCTTGCATGAGAGCCCACTTCTCCACTTTTTCCTTGCCTCTCTTTCCTCCACATATGCAAAAATGCCATGTAAAGCGCACTGTTGTACTTACTTTTACTTGCTCCTACAGGTGCTTAAGCTTGCCACATAGGCATAAAGTCTGATGTGGCAAGTTAATCAAGAAGACAGAGACTAGTTTGGTGACCCAAGGAAGAAACGGTGCTAAGCGCGTGTACCTAGGTGAAAAGACAATTTTGAGTCTATAGCTAATTAAATGAAGCAAACTTAGCAACACCATTTCATTGGAAGAGGTCACTCCTTGGAAAATACAATAAATACTAGTACTCCCTGTGTCCCATAATATAAGAACGTTTTTGGCAATACACTAGTGTCAAAAACATTCTTATATTATGGGACGGAGGGAGTACGAAGAGAGAGATAGAGAGGAGTAAAAAACATACACTTATAGCCAACCTTACAGCCAACCTTGTTGTAGTATGAGTGACTAAGTGATGACTATGTATGACATGCCAACATCAGATAGCCTAACGCACCGTGTTAAATCTCCAAGGGCGCGACCGCGCAAGCGACGCGACGGTCGTGGTAGGCGCGACCATGATACGGGCTGCTGGCAGCCCTTGGATCTGAGATCAAACGGTCGCATGCTAAGTTGTTGAAAATTTGCAGAATAACCCTCCGGGATAGGATATTCACCCATAGGGCTAGAATCATGCCATGCAACCGTTCGATCTCAGATCCAAGGGCTCTCGGAAGCCCGTATCATGGGAGAATGGAAAGCCACTACCCTGCCGTTCGCACGCTGGCAGTTTGCTCCTACTCGTCCCCGCACGTCCTTCAATACTACGGCGGTTCGCTCCTAGTCGTCCCGTCCATTCACATTACGGCAGTTCCACTAATCCTAAACCTCCTCCGAAATCCATGGCGTCCCAAATCTCCACGATCGGTGGTGAGTACAAGGTTAGAACCATCACCGGCGATGAGTTCGACGTCATCTACACCCGTTCTTCCACGACGGTGAAAGGATGCCTTTCTCGCTTCAGGCGCATGTTCGAAAACTCAGATGATGAGTGGGTCGCTGGGCTAGATGTTGAGTACACCACAGTCCTGGAACGAGAGAAGGATCTAAAGGACGAAGAGAGGAAGAAGCCCGCCGTGTTCCAGGTTTGCTTACATAACGTTTGCTTGGTCTACCACATATGCCATGCCGACGTTGAGTGCCAGGATTTTAAGAACTTCCTCAAGGACAAAACAGCGAAATTCGTTACTGTAGACTTTAAGAACGACAAAGAAGTCCTGGGTCGGATAGGCCTCGTTGTAGGCAACCCCTTCGACCTCCAGAAGAATCGGCTGGTGCCCTCTCATCAGCCTTCAATGCTGACCCTGGCAGGAGCCATGGTTCATCCTTCGTACCGTAAACTGGAGAAACCTCATTACACGTTTCATTGTCATGCATGGCAGCGGAATGTACTAGATATAGACCACATCCACTACACTGCAATGGATGGCTACCTTTGTTTCAATATCTACAAGGGTTGGATGAAGAGCAACAGCCAAGTGTGCGGTTCAAGCAAAGAAGTATTGGCCAAGAGGAAGAGGGACAAGGACGAAGTCGAGAACGTGGACGAGGACTCCGAGTAAGGTGGCAGTGTTGTTGCTCATGGTGGTTCTAAACTTCTAATGCAGTGTCTACTGGAGTAGTTGCATAGTTTAATTTCATGTGTGCTTAGTTTAATTTGAGGGGTGTGTTGTGCTGAGCCCCCAGCAGAACTATGTTATGTTTCTTCTCGTTACTTTAACTCTTCAGTATGTACATACCAGTATTTCTTTAATAGAATTTAGCACCCCAATTAAGCACGTACTATCTTTTTAATAGTACTATATGCATAATTTGGCGACGAGCGCTCTCTATATGTACCACCTTTTTTTTAATTCCAATTTTTGCTCCATGGCGCAATCCATCGATAGTACTACTGTACAAAAGTATACATTTTTTAAAATGCTAGAGTACTGTTCATCACATATATAGCCAGTTAAATTCTCAACCTAGAATGACGTGCATGCCATGTAGTAAACCGATACGGAGGAAGTATAGTAAAAATGAGGTGATTTTACCGAGCGATCAGCGGGGGAGCATGGCCTGTCATGCGGTCCCACGTGTCATGATGTACCAAGGCGATGCGCGTGTCTGTCACACCCTGATTTTCATGCCACTACACTTAAGCTAACAATCATGATAAAATGTGGTTTGACAAAAACTTTTGAGTTTTTTGTTTTTGCTTTGATTGAATGTTTACTGCTGTTTGCAAGTGCTCTAAAAATCAAATAAATTCTCCAACTCTTATACTCCTTCCCCTTGATCCAAAAATCTTTCCCGATGATCATGCCATGTGTATAGGACATAAAAATAATTTCTTACAAAAATAATTTGGCCAAATAGTATTTTCAAAAATTAGTTTTTCAAAAACCCCTTAATTGAGATTTGCACAGCAAGTACTTAATTAAGGGCAGTAAAAATCTTTCCAAAAATATATTTAACTCCTATTAGATATAGGACACCCAGAAACCACAAAAATATAATTTTAAAAGCTATTTTCCTATTTTATTTAAAGGCTTTTTCTTAAGTCCAGAAGTTGTCTTTAATAGGTTAAAATTATTTTAAAGCTTCAAAAATATTTGAGAAAAATCAGGGAAACTCAGTGGACATATATTTTCCATATATAAGAGTTTCAACACATGGTCATGTTCAAATTATTGGTCAAACCCCTCAAAACCCCTTTCTGGATATTTCAAGCTTTTGAAATATTTACAAAGGAAATATTCCCCAAAAATTCCAAGAAAATTCTATCATGTCACATATGACATGTTTGATGATCTTACCAAGTCTCATGTCATGGAGAATAGTATAACCCCATGAAATCCTCACAAAACTACTTCTGTCCTTTTTCAAGTTTGAACAACTTTGCACTGTCAAACATGTCCAAATGCCCTCAAACTTGGTGCACATGCTAAAATGGTGTAATAATGCATCTAGACCAAGTGGCACAAGTTGGAGAACAAGTTAACTTGATCAACGTGCCCCAAAACCCTTCCTGTCCAGAACCAAGTTTGAACAACTTTACATTGGCAACTTTCTCCTTTTGATCTCAACTTTTGTGGACATGTTCAGAACCTCAAATGATGACACTAAACCAAGTGGTGCATGAAGGAGAACATATTTGCATGACTAAATCTTGGGAAGTCCATTTCTGTTGACTTCTAGGGTTTACAAAAGTTACATTGGCAACTTTGCCCAAATGGACTCAATCTTGGTGGAACCACTTGTTTTCTCATACCATTTGGCCCTGTGAAGCCTTATGACAAGAGGAGTTCATCTTCTTTCCCAAATCGACAACAAACACCTTCTGCCATTTTTCTAAAAACACCAATTTGACCACTTCCACTAATCTCCATGAGGTCTACTTTTTACCACCACTCCTACTATTTCCCCTCTACCTCTAGTGTGCTTCCCTGCCCGAAAGGCAATGATGAAGGGGGGCAGGGATCCACTTTTCTTCTCTAGGCAGCAGCATTTCCACTCTCTCTCAACTCCCTCTTCCCTCTAGTGGATTCCCAGGGAATCCAATGCCATTGCCACATTGTTTACTCTCCCTTGCAGCTGCCAGACACAAGTGGGCGCGTGAGGACGCGAGAAAAAGCCGCGGGTGCCGTCCATTTGTGCGCTCTGGAGCACGTCAGCGTGCTCCCGACCGTTTACGCCGCGTCCCCCGACCACCTCGAGCCTCCCCCATGCGCCAGTCGAGGTGCCTCGATGTCCGAAACATGCCACCATGCTGGCCCCCTCCTTCCTCTCTCTGTCCTGCCCATGCCGCCCGTGCCCAGCTCACTGACCCTCTGTCGCAGGGATAGGGATGACAGGCGGGCCCCGCCTGTCAGCCTCTCCTCTCCATCGCCCCTCTCTCTCTCGATGACGCATGGGACCCGCCCGTCAGGTTTAAACCTAGCGGGCGCGCGTGCACCAGTGCGCTGGGCCGCCTCTCTGGCTGGGCCTGCTGCACTGCGGCTGTTCTGGCCCAGCAGGCACAGAGCCCTTCTCCTTTTTCTTTTTTGTAAAACTTGTAAAATCTCCCAAATATTCAAATAAGATCCAAATTTGATGATTCAAAATCCTAGGGTCTTCTAAATTCCTAATCTACCTCATGGTACAGCATGCACTGTTTTCCAGAGAAGTTTCCTTGACACATATTTAAATAAACCTATATTTCCACTTCTAAGCCAAACTTTAGAAAATCACAGAGAGCACATATTTGATCAAAATTCCATTGTTCAAACTCCAAGATAATTCTAAGTTCATAACTTAGTTTATGAACATTTTTATTAATACTTTCTGTACCACACAAAATAATGAGCCATTTCTTCATATTTGTCAACTTTGCAAATTCATAGGAAAATCATTTGAACTCCAAATCCAGTGAAACCAACTCCTAAATGCTTATAAAATCATGCCTTGTTAAATGGGTATCTTTTCTCATTTAAAAAAATAGGTTTATGTACACTTCTTGCAAATCCATAAACCCCTTGATTCCATCATATCAAAATGTTTAGAAATATCCACTGACCCAATTCCAATGAAACCAGTCTGGTTATTTTTCATAAAACCAGAGATGTCCTAGAAAAGTCGAATTAATATTTTTAGAGCACTTTTATTTTCTGCATTGTTGTGTTGCTTATTAGGGTTTCGACGATAGTTGACGAAGTAGACGAAATGCTTGGAGTTGGACCAGAGATATTTGAAGACCTCGAAGACTTTGTTAAAACAGGTAAGCAGCCCTTTGACCATGTCTATAAAACCTTTTTTTATGCATGACATATAGCACCATATTGTTGTTGCAACAGAATCATGATGAGGTGGAACCACTTTGATGGTTTGCCTCCCTTACTTCCTCGTTCATACTTGCATTGTGCATGACCCTACCTCCTTATGAGGGTTATGCCGGTGGGAGTAGATAGGATGCTAAAGTAGATGCTATGCAAATGGGACGGGTATATGCATGGTGATGGAGGCAAGTATGCTCCCAAAGACTTTTTGAAAACCCCGTTGGGTGCCACTAATTCCCGAGGGAGATGTTGAGCCAGGTAACCACTTGACAAAGAAGTGGTGTACCGGAGAAGGATATGTGAGTGTGGCTTCAAAAACGGATTGGTTTAAGTTGCGACCGTTATTCCAACCATACATGCGCAACCACTCTACCCTTATATGGGAGAGGGCATTATTGATTACCTAGGCCGATGCTCGCTTGGAGCCCGCATTACTAGTGACGGGAGAGTTGTTGGTGCGCTCTCTCGGGACGGGGTCGTGCCAGGTAGGGCGGCCAAGAACATTTTTATGGGGCACCGGACACACCGTTGGTACCCCGTGCCTGTGGTATGTGATAAATATGGGAGCGAGGCTCCACAATTTTAAGATGTGAAATGTTGGGCACGTGGGTTACTCCCAATCGAGTGGACTCCATGTTAGTGTCGTCTAGGGAAAGATAGTGATCGGGTGCTTACCCCGGGTACTTGAGGTACCGCGGGTCGTGGATGACACGGAAGTTCCCCGGATCTTGTGGGTAAAGTGTGCAACCTCTGCAGAGTGTAAAACTATTCGAATAGCCGTGTCCACGGTCAAGGACAGTTGGGTAACCGCTCTTGGGCTACGTCCAAATGTTTGTGAAACCAGTAAGTGTGTATGGAAAAGTGGAAAGAACTATTTGGGTCAAGTCAAAGACCTTGACAAGATTGAGTTGGGTTGATGCCCACTCTAATTATGTTGATATCTGTAACCTGTTCTCATGGTTACTCGAATTCTCTTGATGCATGTCTTACAAGTTGTTGAACATGTCATTGCACTCAAAACTAGATTTCTGCAAAATGACCTACTTAGTGCTATATCATGCATTGTTGTACCTTGTTCTCAAAACACGGGTTGCTTGCGAGTACATTCAAAGTACTCATTGGCTTGCCAGTGGTTATTTTATTGGCCAGACATGAAAGAACAGGATGTGATGAAGAACACTTCAATGACGAACATGCGAGCTAGGATGCTTCCCAGTCAGAATGCCTGTAGGGTTAAGACAGATGGCATGGGTCCAAGTTATTGACAAAGATTTGCGCTGCAATGTTATACTCAAGGCTTTACCATAATGGTCATAATTTAAGTAAGACGGTATGTATGGATGTAAGACTCTTGTTATTCAGCTTCTGTGTGTTTTGTGAGCATTGATCTCTAGGATCATTGTACACGTGCATTCGGTGATCACGACTAAAGAGTCGGGGTCCCCATAGTGTCCCTCTTGAGGCAGAAGCAATACTACGTGGTTTGAGATGATGGCGAACCGAAGTGTGAACTAATGGTTGCTTCGTCCGTCTGGGAAGGTGCGGCATTGTGATTTGATGTCTCATTGCTCGTTACTACTACTGGGCCGGTACGAGTGGGGTGCGTCCCCCCTGCTGTTCTGCACTGTTATTTGGTGCTTGACACGTCGACCCGATTGCTATATGTCCCACATGTCGGCGACATGAAGTACAAACTTCATGAAAGGGAGCGTCGACGGAGGAGTATACTACAGAATTCATGAAAGGGAGCGACTTAGTTTTGGAAAAATCTGTTTTTACGGAGGACGTACCCACTAGGGTTTATAGGGCTCATCTAAAAAACATTCGTTTTTCCGTTTGATAAGTCTCAGTTCAACTATACTAGTAGTAGTACCATTACATGTTGGATTTCGAGGTGCGTTAGATCACCCGACGCAAGCAGTGTCAAGAGGAAACTAACCAATGCATGTACAAGTTCATGGAAATTTAGTGGTCATTCATGCATTCGTTCTAATTAATGCCTCGGTAAACATAACTTCTTGAGAAAAACGAGCGTACTAATTACTTGTGCAAACTATGAAATTAATTCGACCACTCACCGTCTACCATGGTTGGAGAGATTTTGAAATTGAGCCATAAACTGGAAAGGAGGGAGTAGTAACTTTTGCCTCGATTACTATTTGTGGCCTTGTATAGATGCAAAATGTATTTTTTTATAGTGGCCTTGTATAAGTAAATGGAGGGAGTACTAACCAAAGTACGTAGTAGGGACGAGGAGTAAACGGAGGGAGGAGTAAAATTTTCTCCTCGTGCTGCGAGCCACCGCGCGCGTGGGCGAGGGAGCGGGCGTAAAGGCGTACAGTAGTAGTAGTACTACTACTACTCGTAAGCAAGCTTCACCTCATCCTGCGAGCCACCGCGTCCGTCGGCAGGGGAGACGGCGTACTAAGCAAGCTTCTCCTCGTTCTGCGAGTTGACGGGACACATCAAAAGTACTCCAGTGTATAGAGCCTTGCCTCTAAGGTAGGCTCCACATGGTTTGCCTCTTTTTTTAATTTAACATAACGCGTCAAGTCGCAATTTGTTTGTTCACCCGTGGTAGACGATCCCCCTCCACAAAGTGGACAACCAGTACACGTGCCAAATTACCACGTGGGCTGCCTTTTTTGTACATAAATGAGCTCCACCGTGTACCCGCGCGGGTGTGGTTGGGAAAGAGACGCGAGTACGTGCGCCGTGCGTGCACGTCTTCTCTTCATGCACGTCCCCCACCTACGTGGGTGTGTGTGAGAGAGACACAAACCTACACATAATGCGCCGTCCATCCCCATGCCTCCGCCCAGTCCGACCACCAGTCACCAGCACACCCCACTCCTCCTCACCTTATCTCTCATCTTTCTCCCTCCATTTTTATATACAAAGGGCCACTATCAAAATTACAATTTGCAGTTATACAAGGCCACTAACACTAATCGATGCAATATTAATGGTGTTTGCCTCGTGGTACTAGCAAAGGAGGACATTAATTATCCCTTGCATGCATGCGGGAGTTTGTAAAAAAATGCATCTTGATGTTCCGTGCAATGCACGGGCATCTTGCTAGTCCATGAAAACAACACATGGCAAAATTCCACGGCGAACGAGGGATTTGAATCTATTGGGAGGGGCTGTTTGGATCTTGCCCGGGGTAGCCAAAATATTGGCGACCCTTTTGTCCACCGGTGCCTTTGCCACCGATGAACGAGGAATGGCTCGGGTGCTCATGCTGTCATGCATCCTCCAGCGCGCACGTTGGAGACGAGCTCGCACGAGCTGTGTTTTTTTGTCCCACAACGCCCGCAGACCAACCAGCGACCCGCAAATTACGCCATCCAACCGTAGCCGCACACATTATGACAGCAACTCAACCAACCAGACGAAATTCACGCAAACACGTAGACAAACTGATATTTCATATAAACAACGACGGAAATCATATAAAATAGCGGATTTTCATACAAACATGACGGATTTCATTACATTCAAATGAACTACGCGGTGCTAGTTCTGGACAGCACAGGTATATAATACCTGGCCTAAATGGTCGCCCGCCGATCGATTTGTGTTCCTCATGTCCGGCAGCATGATCACCGGACTGCCGGGAGCCCCGGAGGTATATGCTTCAGCGCAAAGGACGGCTCGCTTCCCCACTGCCCAACTGATATCATTGGCTGGTGCCGAAGATGATGGTGGCCGGCACCGATTCGAGTTCATCACCGGCCACTACTTCGCCATGGCCGGCATCGGCTCGAGTTCATCCTAACATTCCCCTCTTCCGTGGAGCCCATGCGGGGTCGACGAAGGTCCTCGCAACAAAAGGATCCGGCAAGACACCTACTGTGTACGCCGGCGTCGCCTCCGCGGTGGCCTTCATGGGACCCGTGCGGCAGCGGCCTCCCGTGTTCTACTTCTCCTCGATGATGGCGGCGGATGCGGAGGCGCTGGCCACCGACTCATCGCTCTCCGCGCACCCGGCTTCTGTCGCGGCTTGCATGGCGCGGCCGCGGGCATGGGAGTCTCGGCCACAGAAATGGGAGATGCGGTACGAGGCGGCGGCGTGGACGGCAGCAACGACGCCCGTGCGCCGCTCCTCGTCGAGTTGGCCTGGAGCGGCGAGTTGCTGAACCGCGCACCGGCTTGGGGCGGCAACTGGCTCCGTCGGGCGAGGGGAGGGAGGTGGATCAGCGAGCTGCATAGCTCGTATCCGGCGGGCTACCCAGCCGGCTTGGATGCGGAATAACTACTCTTCGTAAGCCATTGTAAGAGTGGACAAAATGGTGGAGGAGATAGGGGAGCGGTGGAGGTGTGCGATTCTTGACCGGCGTTTGGCCTCGTTTAAATAGGAGATTAAATAGACGGCGGACGAGAGGAGCTCGGCCGGCGTTGCGTTTAACGCCGGCGCGGTCATGAACAGACATGTGTCCAGAGTGGGTTTCTCGGCTTCCACACGGGCGGGTTTCATGGAGGCCTTTGAATGCGGCAAGGAGGCGTGTTCAGCCGGACGTGTCGCGAGTGGCGCCCTCGACTCTGACCTAGGACACCGCACCGTTCTTCCACTAACGTGTGGGCTCTTTGGGTGCATGGCCTGCATGTCAGTGACCCAACGCAGGCAGCGCACAACAGAGGAACCTTTGGTGGGCCAGGGCGGTCAGAAGCGGGCATTTCATAAACCGATGATTGTTCATTGAGTGTGACGTCATCTATTTCATGTAGATAAGCCTACTATGTTGATAGCCCGTTCGATACGTTGTGATTCATAAAGACCGCTGCAAACATCAATGTTCTTCTTATCACAGATAAGATTGATTAATACCCGTAACAATCCATGTCCTTAACAAAGGGTGCATGCACGTATAGGTTGAGCATGTGTCTTGTATCGTGTGATGTGTGCATGCAGGCGTGCGAGTGTTGCGTGCGTGCAAGGGTACGTTTCAGTGTTGCATGCATGGGTGCGTACGTGCATGTGTTCGTGAGTGCATGTGTACGTGTCAGTGTTGCACGCCAGCATGCGTGCGTGTGTACGTGTCAGTGTTGCACGCCTACATGCATGCGTGTCTTGCGGGCGTGCATGTGTACGTGTGAGGCTACACGTCAGTCGACTGACTTTTTCATCTCTGGTCATTAGATTTTCCAGCCGTTGGATACTAAATCAAGGGCCTCCATTTTATCATCAAACTCCACCCCCCTGAGCCGCCAGCCACCACTGGCCGAACCGCCAGCCCCCGCCGCCCGCGGCCAGCCCGCCCTCCCCGAAACCACTCCCCACCGCCGGTCCGCCGCCGCACCGGCCATCCCTCTAGCCCCCCCTCCCCCGCCGAGCTTTTTCTCCGGGGATCCTCACCCCACCGCCCAATGAACGCCCCCCCAACCGTCGGTGACTGCAACCAGAGGTCTCACGACTTCTAATACCCACTGACCACTAATTTATTACCATTTTTGTCCTTCATATACGCACTGACGGGTGGGCCCTATGGTAATGTGCGTTGCTGAATGTGGACCGTTTGACTGGTCAATTGATCGTGTTATCAACAAATTACGGAGCTGTATGGTGAGCCAGTGACCGTATGATCACCCTAAAATGTAGTCCTATTTTAGTAACACAGTACAGGCTCAAACTACCATTTCTTTCTTTCATATACGGGCTGACAGGTGGGCCCCACGGTTACGCGCCCCGATGGTGCAACACTAGTTGCGCCGCGTGGAACGTTTGACTGGTCAATTGATTGTGTCATCAACAAAATACGGAGTTGTACGGGTGAGCCAGAGACCGTATAATCATGATATGTATTTGTTTAACACAGTACATACGCAAGGGCTCATATATACGCGCAAGCACTCACCGCTATAAGCGCACACACGCGAACCCTACCCCTATGAGCACCTTTGAGAGAGTGGGCCAGCATATATGATCTTGAGATTTTACGAAGTCACCATAGGTGCCTCATAGTTGAGTGGAACATCTCGTCCCACTGAACGTACATCGCCGGAAAATACTGAAATTAACACAAGATAAATGCGAGCACCGGGACTTTAACCTTGGTGGGCTCGAGAAACCACTGTCCTCTAACCATCCAACCACATGTTGGTTAGCACGACAAAATGTATCTAGTGACCATGATGAGCTTATTCTAAAGTCCAGTGACCATATCGTGCTTTCGCTTCAAATACAATGACCGTATGTGTCGTCAACAAAATACGGAGCACGCATCAAATGCAAAGTCCATCAGTGTCATCAATAAAATATGGAGACGTATCGTGAGCTAGATACCGTTGTACTATTGTATATGCTTATTTTCATAGTGGCCGATTGCGTGTGTGGTGTGGTGGCACATCATTTCTAGTTGTGGTGGGTCAACATGAAGACTCATGGGTCGGTTCCATCCTGCGCCACATATAGGTTGGACCGAGACGTGTTATACGAAGATCCATGTGGAGGACTCGGCGTACAACACGAAGCTACCAGAGTCGCGGAGGACTCTATCCCCACTGATGATAAGCCGACTATATATGATTTGTAACCCTAGGCCCTTAGTATGTCATACAAGCTTGGGGGCTAGTTCATCGATAGTATACACACACGCACAATGCCTGGTATTCACGTGTACCTTGTACACACCCCTATCACTAATATACAGTACCAGGAGTAGGCTCTTTCTTCAACTGCAAGGGTACGATCTGAACTAGGGTAAATGTAACGCCCACGATGCGGCTATATCTCCCACGTGTCGAGGCACGACTTAGAGGCATAACCGCATAGTGGTTTTTTCGCAAGAAGGGTCATCTTCACACAATCCCATGTAATGAACAAGAATGGGATAAAGAGTTGGCTTACAATCGCCACTTCACACAATTCATGAATATAAATCATACATCATCCAAAATACAATCATGTATAGACCGACTACGGTCAAAAACCAGATGAAATAAGACAACCCCAAATGCTAGATCCCTGATCGTCCCAACTGGGCTCCACTACTGATCATCAGGAAAAGACACATAGTAACGACCACGTTCCTCGTCGAACTCCCACTTGAGATCGACGCCATCAACTGCACTGGCATCGTCGGCACCTGCAACTGTTTTGGTAGAATCTGTGAGTCACGGGGACTCAGCAATCTCACACCCGCGAGATCAAGACTATTTAAGCTAGTAGGAAAGGATGGTGCAAAGAGGTCGAGCTGCAGCGGCAAAAGCATATATGGTGGCTAACTTGCGCAAAAGAGAGCGAGAAGAGAAGCAACGGAACGGACGTCATCTAGCAATGATCAAGAAGTGATCCTGAACACCTACTTACGTCATACATAACTCAGACCGTGTTCACTTCCCGGACTCCGCCGAGAAGAGACCATCACGGCTACACACGCAGTTGATGTATTTTACTTGGGTCAAGTGACAAGTTATCTACAACCGGACATTAACAAATTCCCATCTGCCTCATAACTGCGGGCACGGCTTTCGAAAGATAATACCCTGTAGGGGTGTCCCAACTTAGCCGATCATAAGCTCTCATGGTCAACGAAGGATAAACCTTCTCCCGGAAAGACCCGATCAGTCTCGGAATCCCGGTTTACAAGACATCTCGACAATGGTAAAACAAGACCAGCAAAGCCGCCCGAATGTGCCGACAAATCTCGATAGGAGCTGGACATATCTCGTTCTCAGGGCACACCGGATAAGTCAAGCTACGAGTAAAACCAGACCTCGAGTTTCCCCGAGGAGGCCCCGCAGGCTGCTCGATTCGGACCAACACTCGAAGGAGCACTGGCCCGGGGCGGGGGGGTTAAAATAAGATGACCCTCGGGCTCGCGAAAACCCGGGGGAAAAGGCTTAGGTGGCAAATGGTAAAACCAAAGTTGGGCCTTGCTGGAGGAGTTTCATTCAAGGCGAACTGTCAAGGGGGTCCCATAAATCAACCGACCGTGTAAGGAACGCAAACTCAAGGAACATAATCCCGGTATGACAGTAACTAGGGCGGCAAGAGTGGAACAAAACACAAGGCATAAGGCCGAGCCTTCCACCCTTTACCAAATATATATAGATGCATTAATTAAATAAGAGATATTGTGATATCCCAACATATCCATGTTCCGACATGGAACAAACTTCAACTTCACCTGCAACTAGCAACGCTATAAGAAGGGCTGAGCAAAAGCGGTAACTTAGCCAAACAACGGTTTGCTAGGAAATGATGGTTAGGGCTGACATGGCTAAAATGGGAGACATGATATAGCAAGTGATAGGTAGCGAGCATGGCAATAGAGTGAACAACTAGCATAGCAAAGATAGAAGTGATTTCGAGGGGTGGTCATCTTGCCTGCAAGGTTCTCAGAGTTGTCGAAAGCTTGATCCTCGTAAGCGTACTCGACAGGTTCCTCGTTCACGAACTCGTCTCCCGGCTCTACCCAAAACAAGAACACAAACAAACAGAACCACAATCAACAACGAGAAATGCGCAAGCAACATGATGCAAAACATGTATGATATGCAAGATATGTGATGCATATGCGTGCTCCGGAAGGCAAATGATGAACATGGCAGTAACTTGGCAAACCAAGCATGCCACTGGAAAGATGAGATGATTTCGGTCGAAATCGATATAAAGATCACCGGCATCGGATGCACAGTTTGCAAATGGCAAGCAAAACAAGAATGACACTAATCTGCGATAAACAGCAAGATAGCACTTAAAATGCAACAAGCAACAATGCTACAGCACTCCAACATAGAAACAAAGCACATGGCAGTAATCTACAGGAGATGCTTGACAAAAGATGAACACTGAGCTACGGCTAGTTCACAACATATGAAGCTCAAACAAGCATGGCAAAAGTGCAAAAGATTACAGGTTCACAGACTTAGTGAAAAACTGGACATGGCAGAAATCAGCATCAGGTAGCAATGTTCAGAGCACGAAATCAATATGCTACAAGAACTTAACATAGCAAAGCAAGGCATGGAAGTGTTCTAATAAATGCACATGACAAAAGTCCCTTACTGACCATAAGCCAAAAAGGAACAGAAGATATGATGGCAAGCACGTAAACATAGCAAGTTTCGTTATCAGGTTTGAGACTTGGCAGAAAACAGAGCATGGCAGAAATATTAATATGTAGGCCTCTTTGTGAGCTTGATGAACTCACTACAGAGCAATGCATGACAAACCAAGCATACCTACAGCAGGATAGCATGTTTATGAAGCTAACCATGGCAAGAACAATTACATAGCATGTATGGATCAACTACAATAAGCTTGGCAATATTACAAATCATGTTAAGAATCTGCCAGAAATATTTTATAGCAAAATTAGAGCAAGATTGAGTCATGCTATGGAACTCCATAATTGCAAAAAATTGCAGGAATGGATCAACTACAACTATATCTAGAAAACATTCTTCATGAACATCTCCAAAATATGCATGGATATCTCTGTAGCATCAAGTTTACATGGCAACAAAATTACTGGAGACAAGGACTTAGAGAAATCACTAAGTCCCTGAAATCAGAAATATTACGGGGCCTACTTTGCATGCTTGTACTAGTCACCACATAGATCACAAAAATACATGGACTACACCACTGGAAAGATGGCATGGCATACTTCAAAACACATGTAGAGCTCATGCTCAAAAGATGCACAGAATAAATGATACAAAAATGACAAATCTCCAAGTTCTGATAAGAACCCGAGAATAACAGCAACTAGCCCTCTTCCAACAGAGATTTGGGCATCAAAATGACCTCTAATGAACATGGTGCAATTGGACAAAATGAAGAGCATCACGAGACGAACAATTTGACATATTACACGCGCGAATCGGAGCTACATGCACAGAGTTATCGCATCGCGAACAGAGCAAGATGCTGAAGATTTTTGAGGACTTGGAGGAATTAGGGGGGCGAGAAAAGTCAACGTACAGAGAGTTGGATCTGGATCGAGCGTTGCTCGCTCGAGCTCGGGCTCGGGCCGATGGCGTTCGCCGGCGGGAGGAAGAGGAGCGGCGAGGAGAGGATGGCCGGCGGGGGAGAGGGAGATCGGAGGTGGAGAGGCGCTGGCGGGGGAGGCGGTCGGCGGCGGGCGGCAAGCGCGCGGTGGCGGCGGCGGCCGGTCGGCGAGGCGGTGGGGCGGCGGGGCCGGCCGGCGCGGCGGCGACGGGGAGGCCCCGCACGGGAGGCGAGGCGGCGGCGCGCTGGGCGCGGAGGGGCGCGCGGGCCGGCGGCGGGCCTGGCGGGCCGCGGTGGCGGCGGGGCTGATGATGCTGATGTGGCGCGCTCCGGTTGGCCGGGCGGCGCGGCGGACGTTGTCCGGCCGGAGCGGACGCGTCCGGCGCGGCGCGGAGGGAGAGGGTTAGGGTTCGTCTGCGAATCCGTTTTTCGGGATGCCCACATATAAATAGGTAGAGGGATCTAGGAGGCTCCAAATGAGGTGCGGTTTTCGCCCACACGATCGTGATCGAACGACCTAGAACATGGAAAAGAGTTTGGTGGGTTTTGGGCTGGTTTTGGAGGGGGTTTTTGCTGGACACTCAAATGGACTTTGCGGATGCCCGGTTAACCGTTGGAGTACCAAACGACCTCCAAATGGGACGAAACTTGACCGGTAGTCTCCGGGTGGTATAATAAGGCCACTTGACAAGCCTCGGTCCATTCCGAGAAAGTTTGACACACGCACACGAAAGAAAACAAGAGGGGTGCACCGGAGGAGATAGGAGCGCCGGATTGGAAAACGGACAACGGGGAAAATGCTCAGATGCATGAGACGAACACGTACGCGAATGCAATGCACATGATGACATGATATGAAAATGCATGACATGACAAAATACAAAACGAAAGACAAAACCCGACAACGGAGGGAAAAACATAACACATAGCCGGAAATGGCAAGAGTCGGAGTTACAAATATGGCAAGATACATGCGGGGTGTTACAGTAAAACTTTGCCTCGTATTACCATCCAGCCTAACAGCCAGGGATATCCTACTGAATGATATGATGAAATCATATCTGCCAACTACTAAGAGAGAGGTGTGTCGGGGGCAATGTGTGCGAGAGAGACCTAAAGATAATGTGCGTGCGGGAGACACGTAGGCAATATATGTGCATATAGAGGGCTAGTAGAGACCGTGCATGTGTATATATGCATGTGAGAGAAATAGTGTTTTCCAAGTGAGATTAGTGAAAAGAGTGGTACATAGTAGTCAGAAAGAGAGAGAGAGAGAGAAACAGAGAGAGCATGTGCGTGATACACCCCGACACCCTGAGAGAGATTGTGAGCATGTGTGAAAGAGAAATGCTGATGCATATAAAGTGTGTGCACTTATGCGTTAGATAGAGAGAT
The DNA here is from genome assembly GCF_018294505.1 of Triticum aestivum. Lineage (NCBI taxonomy): Eukaryota > Viridiplantae > Streptophyta > Magnoliopsida > Poales > Poaceae > Triticum > Triticum aestivum. Next base: position 174,722,392 of record NC_057805.1, on the reverse strand, counting down.
ATATAACGCGTTTGTGAGATCGGGGCGAGGCATAGTGCATCTACGTGTAAAAGGCGATTCTACGCATTAAATTAAAATATAAATGGCATTATTATTTTTGGATGAGATCATGAATTTGGAAAATTGCGTATGGACGAAAATCGGTCTATCAAACACCCATACTCTATTGAATTATAGCATGTGCATGTATTTATTTCATATTATCGGTCCATAGAGTGAGAGCGGTTTGAAATACAGGCAATGGATGCTTTTGCAATTCATATATAAACAGTAATTAGTGCACTCCATGTTGTTAGTGTGAAGCACTTTATAAATTTGTCACTTGCATGGATACATTCCAAATTGCTAGCTACGGAATAGAATACATGTCGAATTCAACATAAAGGGGGTTTCGAAGATTCGAATTCATAGGAAGTGCATTCATCTATTTGAACCCGACATAATGGCATTTGTAAATCAGATGTAAAAGGGGGCATCAATCTTTGTTGTGAGTTTGAACATGCTATATATATTCATACGCATATCTAACTTTTTTTGCAACCAAGGAGATTATATCTGGAACAATGCATGAACTAAGGTAAGTTGCATATTTTTTAATATATACTCGTGTACAATGTATATTCAAATGTACCCCCTCCATTCCAAAATAATCGTAGCTTTAGGATTTTCAAGAGTAAAGATTTGTGAAGTTTGACAAATCCTGAAAGTTCAATTCAAGAGAACCGAAAATGTTAATGCTTCTGCTCCCAAGTATTGAATGAAGCGCCAAATAGGCCTCTGGTCACCCGAAACTGCGCGAGACTAATGTTTTGGTGGTAGGAAATTACTGTCCTGACTCGGGCCCGTGTAGCCTATCGGCCCGACGTCCAAAGGTCTAAACCGGGGTAGGTTTGTAACTTCACCAAGACGCCAGTCTCAACCGCCTCCGAGAAGCATTCATACGCCGTGGGCGCTTACCCATGCGCTCAGCCGAAATCTATCCCACCCACATTTGGGACACCTGACATGACTGTCCTACCCCCAACCCGCAGTATGTCCGAAATTTTAGATGGGGGCAAAGTTTGTAACTTTCCCCAAATTTCAAACAAGTGCGTCTCTAACCGAAACATTGTTCCCCCTTAGTTCCCCGCCTCCCTCCGTTTCCCCATTCATACTCCGTGGGTGCGAAAACGCCCTCTCCACCAGCCGCGAAACCCCAGCCTCCTCCGTCCTCCACCCCATAGCGGCCAATCCACCACCGCCCTCCTCCATCACGCCAGAGCCGGTACCCGCCGTCGTCGTCCAACACAACCGCAACCGCAACGCCCTCAATGACTTAGCAGCTGAAGCCGAGGCAGAGCTGCCTCCACGACGCCGACGCTGACATGCGCCGTACCAGAACCACTTTGACCACGTCGTCCTGCGCCTCACTGCTGCGGCTCCATTGTCGCTACCATGCACCGCACCGGAGCTGTTCCCGCTACACCGTCGTTCGCCGCCTCGGATCTGCTTCCCCGCCGCCGACAGAAGGCCACCACACCACACTCAACAACTTGGCCATGGGTTCGTCCAAGGCTGCACCGTCCTCCACAACTTCTGGTTTCCGGCGAACAACAAGAAGATCGTCGGAAAAACAGAAGGAGGAGACAACACTGCCAGCAGAAAGAGGTACTCCTCTTCCCTTATTTGTGCAAATATTACGTCTCCGCTCACACCGTATTCATCCCACGAAAGAAACTAGTTGAGCGCTTCTTACTGCATCTTCTTCATGATACTAAATGCACAAGGTTGCCTCCCTTTTACTATTTCACCTTTGCTAGAGGTCAGTAGCCCGCCTGGATTTCAATTCAGGGTCAGTCGAACCGCAATTAAATGAAGCAGCACCCGCTTAGGCGCGCGGAGCACCTAGTCCGCCTGTTCCCTGGGGAAGCGGCACATCGGTGTCTATCATAGGGGTGTGGGGCGCAGGAGCTGCTTGCGCCCGATCTGGAGGTCGGCAAGGCTTGAATGGATGGCCGGGGGGGCGGTGCAAAGCACGGCGGTGCGGTGAGGTCGAGGGGAGGGCGCAAGCAGGGGAGGAATACTGGGCCGATGGTCGCTGGCGTTTCGAGGAAGATCATCAACACTGACTGGCTGGAGGTAGATGAAGGCGATCTGCCCGTTCTTTGTACATCGGACGATGCAGAAAAAATGGACTAACCTATTTTCTTTCAGTTGATTGTTATTATCATAGAATCCTGTAGTAATTTAGTGTGCCATGCATGTTGTAGAGCTATCATATGTCTCCCGTCATTTATTTCTCACCGACCTGCTATCTGCTACCTTTACACTGTACTAATTGTGCACACACTTCACCCATACTCACACTATTGTTTTTTTATGCATGGGTATTTCAGACTCTGACGCAGTGTTGATGAATGCAGAAAAGAAAAGACAAAAGTCGCTCTAGTGTAATTCGAAGATAAGCACTAAGCATTTCAGTGCTCTAATGGGTGCAGTGTCAGCAGTTGGAGACAGTAAACGTAGCTCTGCAGTTGATGATCTCAATTGCCACACACAACCATCCCAGGTGCTTGCTTTAACTTCGCGCTGTCAAATGTGGTTGCATGTTGCATATGGTGTCTAGCTTGTATTGCTTCCAATTTGGTTAAATTGCATCTACTTACTTTACACATTATACCTTTGATAATGACATGCCTTCCTGGTTTTGATACATACTACATATGTCTATTAACCATGTTCGTACATCAAACTAATGCTCTTTTGTATCCCTCGTCAATCACTTATGATGAGACAGTCACCCGAGTGGGTTACTGTGAGATGCCCTACTCGTTTAAAGAGTGCAGTGTCATCCTCCCCACATGATTCTCAAGAAACTACAAGGCTAAATGAAGATAGTCAACGTAGCTCTCATGTTGATCACCGCAATTCCCCCACACCACCATCGCAGGTGCTTGCTCTTACTTGGCACTGTGATATGTGGTTGCATGTTGCATATGGTGTCTACCTTATAATGCTTCTAAGTAGGGTAAATTGCATCTGCTTAGTTAACACATTATACCTGTGAATATGACATGCCTTCCTGTTTTTAGTACATACTACGTCTTTCTATTAACCATGTTCTAACATCAACTACTTTTCTTGTGTATCCCTCATCAATGCGCCTAATTTGTTAAATTGCATCTCCTTAGCTTACACATTATACATGTGAATATGACACACCTTCCTGTTTTTGGTACATACTACATCTGCCTATCACACCATGTTCTTACATCAAACTACTGTTCTTGTGTATCCTGCGTCTATCGCTTATGATGAGACAGTCATGCGCGTGGGTTAATATGAGACGCAATACTCTTATAAAGAATGCAATTTCATCCTCTCCACATGATTCTCAAGAAACAGCAAGCCTAAATGAAGATATTGAACGTGGCTCTGTACCTGAAGACCGCACTTCCCCTACACCACCATCACAGGTTCTTGCTCTAACTTCGCAGTGTGATATGTGGTTGCATGATGCATACGGTGTCTAGCTTGTAATGCTTCTAATTAGGGTAAATTGCATCTGCTTAGTTTACACACTATACCTGTGAATATGGCATGCCTTCCTATTTTTGGTACACACTACATCTATGTGTTAACCTTGTTCTTACATGAAACTACCTCTCTTCTGTATCCTGCATCAATCACTTACGATGAGCCACCTTTATTCGTTGCATATTGCATATTATTTCTAGCCTGTTCCCATGTATTGCTTCTAATTTGGTCAAATACATTTGTTAGGGCACCCTTTTAATTTGGCAGAGTGATATTGGTTTCATCTTTCATATGGTTTCTAGCTTGCATCAATTCTAACAAGTTCAAGCACCTTGTGCTTAGTTTACACTTTATACATCATACATGTCAATATGTCACGCCGTCCTATTTTTCATACATATTCCATCCTCCTATCATGCGGCTGCCTTACATGAAAGTAGTGTTCGTCAGTATCATGCATCAATGAGTTCTGAAGAGCAGATTTTATTCCTCTTTCTTGTGGGTTTGACTTGACAAGGCAAAATCAAGAAAGAGGAAGGAAAAGAGTAAGGAAGGCGATGATGGTTGTCCGCTGCAGCAACGTAAACAAAGCATCTGTACCGATTCTCCTTGTACTGATAGTGCATTACAAGGTCCAAGAGTCTGCTCCCCTACTCCACCATCCAAGGTGCTTGCTCTAACTTGCCAGTGTGATATCTGGTTGCATGTTGCATATGGTGTCTAGCTCGTATTGCGCCTAATTTGTTAAATTGCATCTCCTTAGCTTACACATGATACATGTGACTATGATACACTTTCCTGTTTTTGGTACATACTATATCTGTCTATCACACCATGTTCTTACATGAAACTACTCTTCTTGTGTATCCTGCATCAGTCACTTATGATGGGACACATTTAAGTTGCCAGTGTGATATTGGTTTGCGTCTTGAATATGATTTCTAGCATGTATTGCTTCTAGTTTGATGAACGCCACCTATGACGAGACAGTTTTAACTTGGCAGAGTGATATTGATTGCACCTTCCATATGGTGTCTTGCAGTGTTTCTAATTTGTTGAAGTGCCTTCTGCTTAGTTACCACATCATAGGTGTGAATATGTCAAGCCGTCCATTTTTTCGTACATATTCCATCCTCGTATCATGACTTTGCCTTTCATCAGAGTAGTGTTCGTCAGTATCATGCATGAATGAGTTCTGAAGAGCGAATGATATTCCTTTTTCTTGTCGGTATGACCTCACAATGCAAAATCAATAAAACTGAAGGAAATTGGCAAGGCATTGGATGATGGTGGTCCTTCCGAGGAACTGAAACGGAGGTTCTCTACAGATTCTACTCCGCCATCCTCCCAACAAGATTCACAAGATAACGCAAGGCTAGACAGTCAACGTAGCTGTCTAGATGATGAGCACATCTCCCCTACTCCACCATCACAGGTGCTTGCTCTAACTTGGCACTATTATATGTGGTTGCATGTTGCGTATGATGTCTAGCTTGTATTGCTTCTAACTTTTTTGAATTGCATCTGCTTACTTTACACATAATGCCTGTGAATATGACATGTGTTCCTGTTTCTACATCAGACTACTATTCTTGTATATCCCGCATCAGTCACTTATGATAAGGCACCTTTAAGTCGCCACTGTGATATTGGTTGTGTCTTGCATATGATTTCTAGCATGTACTGCTTCTAATTTGTTGAAACGCCATACAGTTTGAACTTGGCAGAGTGATATTGGTTGCCTCTTTCATATGGTGTCTAGCTTGCAGTGCTTCTAATTTGTTGAAATGCCTTCTGCTTAGTTACCACATCATAGGTCTGAATATGTCACACCATCCCGTTTTTCATACATATTCCATCCTCGCATCATGTGTTTGCCTTTCATCCGAGTAGTGTTCGTCAGTATCATGCATGAATGAGTTCTGAAGAGCGAATTTTATTCCTTTTTCTTATCGGTTTGACTTCACAATGCAAAATCAATACAGCTGAAGGAAATTAGTCCGACAGTGGATGATGGTGGTCCTTTGGAGCAACTCAAACAGGGGGTCTCTACAGATTCTACTCCGCCATCCTCCCAACAAGATTCGCAAGACAACACAAGGTTGGACAGTCAACGTAGCTGTGTAGATGATGAGCACATCTCCCCTACTCCACCATCACAGGTGCTTGCTCTAACTTGACACTATTATATGTGGTTGCATGTTGCGTATGATGTCTAGCTTGTATTGCTTCTAACTTGAATTGCATCTGCTTACTTTACACATAATGCCTGTGAATTTGACACGTGTTCCTGTTTCTAGAACATACGTGTACATGATGAGCACATCTCCCCTACTCCACCATCACACGTGCTTGCTCTTACTTGGAACTGTTATACGTGGTTGCATTTTCCGTATGATGTCTAGTTTGTATTGCTTTTTATTATGTTGAATTGCATCTGCATAGCTTACAACTTGTACCTGCAACGATCACTTACCCATAAGACACATTTAACTTGGGACTGTGATGTAGGTTGCATCTTGCATTGTCTTCTAGCTTGTACTGCTTCTAATTTCTTGAAATGGCACTTACGACACGACACTTTTTACCTGATAGAGTGATACTGGTTGCATGTTCATATGGTGCCTAGCTTTCATTTCTTCTAATTTTGTTGAAATGCCTTCCTCTTACTGTTTTTTCATACATATTCCATCCTCCTATCGTACGTGTGAATATTAAACGCTGTCTTTTTTTGTATATATTCCATCCTCCTATCCTGCGCTTGCCTTACATCAAAGTAGTGTTCGTCTGTATCATGCATCAACCAGTTATGCAGAGCTAATTTTATTCATCTTCTTGTGTTTTTGACTTCATAAGGCAATATCAGAAAATAGGAAGGAAAAGAGTAAGTTAGGGGATGTTGGTGGTCCTCCGCACCGACGCAAACAGAGACTCTCTAGATTTGCCACTGCTACTGTTAATGAAGTTGAAGTCCCAAGTCTACATGATGAGTTCATCTCCTGTACTCCACCATCGCAGGTTCTTGCTCTAAGTTGACAGTGTGATAATTGGTTTCATGTTGCATATGTTGTCTAGCCTGTATTTCTTCTATTTTGATTAAATTGCACCTACTAAGTTTATACGTTATACATGTGCATATGACATGGCTTTCTGTGTCTAGAATACACTTCATCTATCTATCATACCATGTTCTTACATCAAAGTACTGCTGTTGTGTATCCCGCATCAGTCACTCATGATTGGTCGCTTTTAACATGGCAGTTTGATAGTGGTTGCATCTTGCATTGATTTCAACGTTGTACTGCTTCTAATTTTTCGAATTGCCACTTATGACAAGACACTTTTAACTTGGCAGAGTAATATTGGTTGCATCTTTCATATGGTGTTTAGCTTGCATTACTTCTATTTTCTTGAAAATCCTTCTGCTTAGTTTGCACATCGTAGTTGTGAATATGTCATGTCGTCCTGTTTTTCTTACATATTCCATCCTCATACGGTTGTCTTACATCAAAGTATTGCTTGTCTGTATCATGCATCAATGAGTTCTGAAGAGTGATTTTATTCTTTTGTGTTGTGGGTACAACTTGACATGGCAAAGTCAAAAAAGAGCAAGGAAAATAATATAGTAGGGAGTGTTGTTACTCGTCGGGTGAAACGGAAAAGGTTCTGCCGTCGAGATTCTGCTGGTACTTATAGTGCGGTAGAAAGTTCACCGGCTAAATCTACAAACACAGTATCACCTGCTCCACCAGCTGCAGCATCCACTTCAACTGTACCAGCATCTCAACCAGTTACTCATTTGTTTGCTCCGAAACTGGCCAGTTCCCAATCTACCTTCACACCTAACACTACTTTCCGAAGCACTGCTGACACAACAGGACTTGGCAAGATCACATGAACCTCATGAGCATCAACACCAAGACGGTACCTGACCGAGTCAAGTTGCACATGCATGCTCCTTTATATGTACTCTCACAGTTTGATGTACACTACCACTTTCCATATTCGTTGTTGAACTAGCACCACGGCGCAAGCGGAAGCAGACATCAGTGATAATGCTTGACAGATTAACAAAATCTAAAGGAGGAAGAATGGGGATCCATTTTGAGGCAGGTTTAAAAAGGCCACGTGATGCTACAGAGTCAGCCAAGTTAGTATCAGAGGCAGCCGTTGCCGTTAGGTGTCATGCACGTATCCTCCCAACGTGGATCCAGTACAGGAATGAGAAAGACAATACCCAGTTTAACACCTTCCTTGACCATTCATCCATAAGTAATGTTATTCATCGCAATTAGTAATATTGTCTTGCTCTGTCCTATACTTTCTAGCTTCGTCCTAATAAGACTCGCATTCTTTTTTCAACAGATGAGGTTCAAGTTGGATCCGAAAGATGATGCAACTAAACAAGCATGCACTCATGTTTTTCAGTCTGCTCTGCGACAGTATCGGTACCACCTTAGAAAATATCACTTTGAAGGCAAGGCTAACAATGAAATCGCCCAAACATCTCCAGTGGAATATGTTACAGATGAAGACTGGACAGCCCTCGTTAAACACTGGTCTGATCCAAAGTAGCAGGTAGGCTATATGTATTTGATCAGACCACATATTGAACATGTATTTATGTATGTGCCTTACAAGTGTATCTTTTTCTAAGCTAACTGTTTGAAGAACGAAACCAACCGTTCTAAAGTGAAATTCCAACAGACAACAGGATCTCGTAGCTATATTGCACACTGCGAGGCTCTTGTAAATAGCTACTACTTCCTTCTTTTTTTGTGCCATATTATCGTATCTATATTGACTTATTCCAAATACAGAGGAAAGCCCGTGCGGACCAAAAAGAACCTGAACCGAATGCGGTGCAAATCTTCAAGGATTGCCACACCCGCAAGATGAAGGGCATGAGCACACCAGTTCAAGCCGCTGTTGTAAGTCCTTACTCCTCCTGCCTTGAACTGATTGGTACTGTGATGTGTTCATTTAACTACTTGGTTTGCAGCCAATGTCAGTTACTCTGTTCACTTTTATTCACAGTTGTCTTAACGTATCATTTCACCTTACATGGTTTAAAAGAGATGAAGGATATTCTTTTGGTCTTGATCTGTAATCTAGTTGTTATGTTCACGTGCGCACACCATGATAAAATAGCCTGTTTGTTTTATATCTGTTTGCCCATGATATGAATGATGTCATACTATGTTCATCCTACTTTAAACCATGTCTCTTTATCCTTAGATGTCAACGAATGTGAGGAAATAGACAATACAGTAGGCATGCTACATGGACATATGTTCCGAAAGTGATTTTATTATGTAGTTGGCACTAAAATACATGCTAATGTATTACAGTAGTTCACCAAAATAAGTTATGTATAAACGTTTAACCTACTTTGTTTGTTTTTCTCTCATTAGTAACTTATCTGGTACACTAATCTACAAGTTCAAACTTCCAGGAAGCTATGGAACAAATGATTGAACAGCCACAACCACCTGAAGGTGACGAGGCTACTACAGGCACAATGTCACCTCTTGCTGCAGTGCGTCAGTATCTCTCCACTAACAGTGCAAAAAGCACCTTCCTGCGTAATTCTGGGTTGGTTGTCAAGGTAACCTCGTCCAAATCGCCTACTGAACAAAATCTTCCTGCTAGACAGAGTGATATATCTGTGCTCCAGACACAAGTCCAATCCCTAATGGACGTTGTTTCGAAAACAAGAATAGTGGTTGAGAAATGTCGTCAAGATATGAATGGTTTTGAAACCAGACTATCAGACATTCGCTTCGTTGTTCAAGAGCAATGACGGAAAAAAGGTGGAGATCGTGCTGCTCCATCAGATTCTACAGCCTGAAACATTAGCACTCAGGACAAATGATCTGTGCTTCTATACATATGATGGTGCTTTTATCTGGAAGGACTGTAAACTTTATGCCAACAGGCCTTTTGTTGTATGGTTGGAATTTATTTTGTTGTGATACAACATTTATGATGCTGCCTCAGGCTGCAGTAATTACGACGCTATTTTTGTATAGTGTAGGTTTATCTTAGTAATGTATTCGGCCGAAAGCTTCGTAGAAGCCCAACATGCCAACATTCGTCGGGCCCATTCCAATTGGGCTAAAAACGATTACGGGCCGAAATTGGCATGTAGCCCACTAAAAATATCTGGGCCTAAATCAACATAAGCTTTCATATTGTTCTGGTAGGCCTGTGCCCATAGTGGGCCTTTAACAGGCCTAAACATAATTTGGGCCCTCAGTAAAAATAGGCCGTTTACAGGTGTAAATATCTCGAGCCCATAAAAAACATGGGCCTTTAATAGACCAGAAGTGAGATTGGGCCCTGATTGTGCCAAATAACCCACTGGACTTAGCAGGCCGAAATGGTGGCCCATTTACGATGCGGATCGTTGACAGGCCGAAATTCGGACGGGCCGTAAATGCGCCGACCTAATACACGGGCCCTTAACAGGCCGGAACTTCGGTCGGGCTAGATTATCGTCATTTTTATATGGGCCATTAATGGGCCCGATATGACGTTGGGCCACATATGGCCCATGGTTTCCGTCCAGCGTTAACAGGCCGAAAATGACAACAGGCCGAAAGTGGCCCAAAGCTATAGTGGGCCTCTAACAGGCCGAATGTCAGACATGGCCGAATATGACCCAAATCCTTCACGGTCGTTTATGGGCCGAAAGTTTTGATGTCCTGTAAATGGGCAAAAATGAAGCCAGACCTTTAACAGGCCAGAAATACACCGGGCCGTAATTCGGCCCAATTACTTAGCGGACTGTTAACGGGCCAGAAGTCCATGGGCCGCGTTGATGACAAGTTTAGGATAGGCTGTTGATGGGCCGATTTGACAGAGAATGTTTGGCCTTTAGCTGGGCCGGCCCATTATGGTCTGCAGAATCTTGTGGGCCTTTAGTTGACGGTCCACGTGTCAGTCACCCTTGACGAAAGCACTTCTGTGACGCGCGATTTATCGTCATGGAAGTGGACACTTCCGTGATGATAATTTTGGCAATGTCATGGAACACTTCTACGACAGCACAGGAAAGACTATCTTGATTCTGTCATAAATTTGTCATGGATGTACATGCATGACAGAAAACGCGACCTACTGTGACAAACACGTATCATCATCGAAGTGTATTTTTTTGTAGTGAGCGGGGTTTAACTGTGCCTCGATGGATGCTGTTTTTGTAGGGTCCGTTGGGTGGACTTGGAATTTGACAATTTCATCCGCTGGTTTAAAAGAGGTGGACTTGGATCTTTTGTCAAGTATCACGTCGTCCCTGTCCACTTTGGAGCGCAGTGCAGTTAATACCTCGGCCGCGAGGGCTTCGGATAATGCCTCGAGGGCCAGTGCGGCTGTTTATTTTTCGGTGTGGAGTGCTATGTCCGGATCACTAGCTAGAGTGATGATTCCATTGGGCTCGGGCATTTTGAGCTTCATGTACCCGTAATGGGGTATGGCTTGGAAGATCGTGAATGCCTCCCGCCCTAGAAGGGCGTGGTATCCACTACTGAACGAGGCCACTTGGAATGTAATTTCTTCGGACCTATAATTCTCCAGCGTGCCGAATACCACATCTAGTGTGATTTTCCCAGAGCATCGTGCCTCCCGACTACGGATGATTCCTCTGAAGGTCGTACTGCTTTGCTCAATGCGGTTTCTGTCTATTTCCATTTTTTGAAGAGTGTCCTCATAAATGGGGTTTAATCCGCTGCCGCCGTCCATGAGCACTTTAGTAAGCCGAAAGCCGTCCACAATTGGACTAAGGACCAAGGCGGCTGGTGCTCGCGCTGTTCGGAATTTAGGTTCATCACTCGCATTGAAGGTGATAGCCGTGTCGCTCCATTGATTTTTGTTGCCATGTGGCAGACTTCGGCAAGGCTGCGGAGTGCTCGCTTACACCTATTATTTGAGGCGAAGGTCTCGAAGACTGTCAATACTGTATTGTTGTTATCCACGGGGTGGTGCTCTGCGGTATTTTAAGTGAGGAGATACTCACCGCTCATGGCCACCTGCCGGAGTACCCAACATGCTCTAAGGCTGTGTGTTGGTATGGTATCCACTGTACTGTGAATTTTGCATGGCCCATTAAGCCATCCCTCCAATACGGTTCCACGCCCTGTAGTGGGCTTTTGCTTCTTTTTAATTGAGTCAGGCGACTTATGACAGTGCACCCTTTTAGTTCGGACTGGGGGTTTTGTCAGAGCCGGATTATCCCAAAATTTTGTTTGGGTTTTCCAGGCGCTTTCCCTCGCACAGTACTTCCGTACTATCGCCGCTAGGTCAGTGAAGTGTGCTATGTCACGGCGACTTATGGCGATGAGGATTCCCTTGTCCATGCAATTATTGCAAAAGAATGAAATTGCGTCTTCCTCGTGACAGTCCTTGACCTTGTTCATTACAAGGAGGAATCTGGCCCAATAGTGATGTACTGTCTCCTGGGGCTCTTGCCTAATGTGGGAAAGATCGTTTATATCTGGGTGGGTGGGTGAATTTAAGTCTGGACCTTGACCCGATCTGAGACCCGGGGCGGAGGAGTTTCCGATCTTGGAAGTTCGGGCTCCGGGATGTTGCCGAGTGGGTCTGGCTCGCTGCCTGATTCTAGGTTCAGGGTTTGGGCGATGTCCTCCCGTAGACGGGTATCCGGCTTGGAGAGCTTGGGAATCTGGACATAGTTTGTCCTCAAGATAGAGGAAGAATCGCCGCATTGCTCCTCCACCACCGCTATCTGATGGGTGACCGGCGGAGAGTTTTCTCCCTTGGTCGGGTTTAAGCCCAATCCGATCATACTCCGTAGCGACTCGCAAAGCGGCGATGCGATCCAAGAGCTCGTTCAAAGAGGAGAGCTCTGTTGGATTCATCCGCTCAGTAAGTTCCGAGCCGATGTGGAGGATGTTTTCGATGACCTGAGAAGTCATCGTCGGCGCAGTGGCCGAACGGGCGGTCATGATGAAGCCGCCTAGTCGGAGAGTTTGGCCTACAGCCAGGGCTCCCCCAGAGGTGATGTTGTCCCTGACAACGAGACGAGCCATCCTTCCTTATGATGATGGCATAGTGGAACTCTCAATGAAAGCACCAATGTCGGTGTCAAAACCGGTGGATCTCGGGTAGGGGGTCCCGAATTGTGCGTCTAAGGCGGATGGTAACAGGAGGCAGGGGACACGATGTTTACCCAGGTTCGGGCCCTCTCGATGGAGGTAATACGATACTTCCTGCTTGATTGATCTTGATGATATGAGTATTACAAGAGTTGATCTACCATGAGATCGTAGAGGCTAAACCCTAGAAGCTAGCCTATGGTATGATTGTTGTTGTCCTACGGACTAAACCCTCCGGTTTATATAGACACCGGAGGGGGCTAGGGTTACACAGAGTCGGTTACAAGGGAGGAGATCTACATATCCGTATTGCCAAGCTTGCCTTCCACGCCAAGGAGAGTCCCATCCGGACACGGGACGAAGTCTTCAATCTTGTATCTTCATAGTCCAACAGTCCGGCAAAAGGATATAGTCCGGCTGTCCGAGGACCCCCTAATCCAGGACTCCCTCAGCGGGCGCCGTGGGGGACGTGACGGGCGCAGGCGGCGCTATCGTCATTCCCCATGTGGCCGAAGCAGGAGCGGAAGACGCCGGGGAGGGCGGCATCAACAGCATCCCGACGGTCGTGTTCCACAAGGCGCGGGTGGGGAGAATGATCAGTCTCCACCTCCCCACCGCATTGGAGGGCGCAGCTGCAGCAACAACGCCCGCTCTAGTGCGAGTCATGATCTGCCAACTATCCCTGTTACAGGCATAGCTACGGGGCACGCGCCTTCCCGAGAGCAGGGTAACCAAGACGAAGCGCCACACGGGGTCGTCAACCCCGAGGCGCATCCTTCTCACCACCATACCGCCATGGCGACTGGCTCGCAATGACGAGAACATGGCGCCGCCACAACCGGTACCGTTAGGAGTCGAGCGACGTCACGATCTGCGTCGTCATCTATGCCAAGCACTACTTCGGAAGCTATGGCGCGAGCCCAGATCCTGCTGAGATTTCTGCCAGCGGCCGACCAAATGGATGATTGGAGAGCCACCATTCACAGTTTGATCTGTTTTGCTGAAACGGAAGGATCACAGCAGGCAGGCCCGCCACGGTGCCCGCAAGAAACAACCACGCCCTGGGCCGCTGACCGTGTTGAGGCAGCCACTCCAGGGGTGCAATCCCCTCCACGATAGCCAACATAGAGGCTGCAACCAGAACCGCGCGACCAAGAGCCCGACGAGGCATCAATGGCTTCGTCTGATCCTCAAGCCCATCGAGACCAACGGCAGGTCCTGGAAGATCGGCGGAGAGAGGACGAGCTCGCCACTATAGAAAGGCGCCGCGAAACCCGCCGGCAATCTAACAGGCGCAATGGCCTAGACGTCGACAAACCCACGCCAGTGAAGGTAGGTACTTGCCTTTCGAGGTTGGGTGCCCTACCTTCACTCGCGAGCTGCGGCAAGTATGTTGGCCATCTGCCCGTGTTTTCAAGCCAGAAATACTAGAAAAGTATGATGGAAGACTGAACCCGGTAGACTTCTTGAGCATCTACACAATCATTGTTCAAGCCGCCGGCGGAAGAGATGAGAAGGTGTTCGCCAACTACTTCCCTTTGGCACTCAAGCCAAACGTGAGGTCATGGCTGATGCACCTGCTGGAGAATTCCATTTCGTCCTGGGCTGACATGTGCAATGAGTTTGTTGGTGCCTTCACGGGAGACCTTCAAGAACCAGGACGGCCCAACGATTTGCAGCTCCTTCCACAAAAGGAAGGGGAGAGCTTGCGGAAGTACATGCAGAGGTTTAGCCGAGTGCACAGGAACATTCCAGATATCCACCCGGCAGCTGTGATTACCGCGTTCCAATCCAACGTACGCAACAGGAGGATACGTTCCAAGAAGAATGCCTGGTTGCCCAAGACTATGAATGAGCTATACACCTTGGCAGATAAATGTGCCCGTACAGAGGAAGGGAGGCAGATCCCCGGAGAAGAGGACGACATTGAAGTTGACTCAGAAGATGACGACGATGCCACTAACCTAAAGAGGAAGAATAAAAAGTGGAGCAAGAAACTTAAGGAAAAGGCAGTACTAGCTATTGAGTGTTCTGGCACTCCTAGTACCGGCAAGAAGGCAAAGACCGAAGCCCCCTGCAAGGAAGTTGTTGTGTGCACTGATTGCCGGGAGGCTGCGGCAGCCAAAAAGGCTGGGAAGGTTGATAGACCATACTGCAAGATCCACCGGAACAAGGGCCATGATCTCCAAGAGTGTCACCAAGTTGAGCAACTTGTCAATAAGCAGAAAGCTGAGTACGAGAAGCGTGACAAGGAAAGAGACCAAGAAGGTGCTGGCGGGAAGGGCCAAGGCGGCAGAGAAGGCCGCCGCGACAAGATTCCTCGGCATCAAGAGAAACCTGCTAGAGGCCGTGAGAAGAAGGAAGGTGATGACATAAGTGATGAAGGGGATGAAGAGGAAACCAGTGAGCAAGAGATCTAGAAAGCCACTGAGGCCCTATGCATTGACGAAGGCGCATCTTTGCACTCCTCTCACTGCCAGCTTAAACAGTGGGCGCGTGAGGTCAATGCCGCAGAGCCAGCGGAAGATTCTCGTAAACCACTCAAATGGTCCCACATGCCCATCATCTTTGACGAAGAGGATCACCCTGACCGCACTACCGCGGTAGGGTGCTTGCCATTGTTGGTTTCACCAACAATCTGCAACCTCAAGGTCACAAAGATGTTGGTTGACGGCGAGGCAGGGTTGAATGTAATTTGCCGTAAGGTAATCAGCAAATTGCAAATATCAGATGAAGAGCTCAAGGTTACTGGCATGTTTTAAGGAATCAACCCCGGCAGGAGTTGTCCTAAGGGAAAGATCACACTGCCTGTGACATTTGGAGGAGAATTGAACTACCGGACCGAAAAGATTGTGTTCGACGTGGTCGAGCTTCCTTTGTCATACAATGGGATCCTTGGTCATCCAGCTCTAGAAAAGTTCATGGTGGCATCCCACTATGCCTATAATACTCTGAAGATGCCAGGACCAATGGGCGTCATCTCCATCCCGTCAGACAAGAAGGATGCAATCATATGTGTGGATAAGATGTACCGGGATGCGGTCGCTGCCGAGGCCGTAGAACCTGCAGTTCGCACCAAGGAAAACAAGAAAGGAAGGAAAGATAATAGGGATGCCGGCAAAGAATCTAGGAAGCACGCCTCTCCGGAGTGTGCAGCGCCCATCGACAATTTTCCGGAGAGTTCCACTAGCAAGAGATTGAAAGTTGCCTCTTCTGTTGTAAAGAAGTTCCCGGCAGGGCTGGGTGGCGCTGGTGGTACGGTCACCATCAGCTCCACCCTCGATGACAAATAGGAAAGCGCGCTCGTTGCCTTCCTGCGGGCGAATATGGATGTGTTTGCTTGGCAACCATTTGACATCCCCGGCGTTCCCAGGGAGGTAATCGAGCACCACCTTGTTGTCCGCCCTCACGCTCGGCCCATCAAGTAGAAGGTCAAAAAACAAGCTTTGGAACGACAACAATTCATTGTCAAAGAGATAAAGAAATAGGAAGTGGCTGGTTTGGTCAGAGGAGTGTTGCATCCAACGTGGTTGGCGAATCCGCTGGTGGTGCGCAAGGTGAATGGGAAATGGAGGCTTTGCATAGACTTCACAGACCTGAACAAGGCATGCCTTCTCTCTCTCTGCCCACCCATTGTTGAGCTCCATCGCCCAAGTTCTCATCCTTTCCCCCTCAAGAAAGCACTCCAGTCATGTTCGGATCTGGAGCGCAGGGCAAGTGGATGGTCTCCTCCGTCAAGGAGAAGGACATCACCAAGCTCCGGGAGGCGGGGTACTTAGCCCAGGAAATCACCCACCGGCTTCCAGCCTAGGGGCAGATCATCCCCACCCCAGAGCCCCATGAGAGGGTGGTATTCATCCCTCACTTCATCCGCGGATTGGGATTCCCTCTTCACCCATTTGTCCGCGGACTCATGTTCTACTATAGGGTGGATTTCCATGATCTGGCCCTCTACTCCTTCCTCAACATCTCGGCATTCATTGTCGTGTGCGAGGCCTTCCTCCGCATCCCACCTCACTTCGGATTGTGGCTAAAGATATTCAATGTGAAGTCGAAGGTGGTGGGTGGCCAAGACGCGGAATGCGGAGGCGCCATGGTGAGCAAGATGCCCAATGTCACATGGCCCAAAGGTACCTTCGCGGAGACCGTCAAAGGGTGGCAACAACAGTGGTTCTACATCACAGAGCCTCGCGACGCCACCTGGGTCGTGGCTCCCGAATTCTAGTCCAGAGCCCCGATGTGGCTCACCTCCTGGCTAGAGAAGGGTTTGAACTAGTCTTTGTTAGACGAGCTGACAGCGCTTCAGACGCGTATTAGGAGCATGGTTGACAAGAACATTAAGCTCGTCAATGTGATCCAGGTGATGCTAGTTCGCCGGATCCTTCCATGCCAAAGCCGGACTTGCCATTTGTGGGAGTTCGATCCAGCCGAGCACCAGACCCTGCAATAGTTCTTCCGAACTACACATGAAGACATTTGCAAGGTGCTCTTTAAGGCCAACGAGACGTGGCCGAAGACAACCGAGTACCGCGGGCACAACCTAGCCCATCCCGCTTGTTTGGTAAGTCTTTTGTGTTTCAAGGTGTATCCTTTACTCGTTCACTCAAGGAAGACGTCTAAGCTTCCCCATTTCTTTTTCAGGGATGGAAAAAGAGGGTGGAGCGGATTTAATGTCCGGCTCCGCTGCCCGAAGAACCAGCTATCCCGCTTCTAACGAAGATGCTGGTTCCAGTGCCCTACCAGGCACCGGAGAAAAAGGCCAAGGAGACCATAAGTGGCCTCCGTCATAACGGCGCTTAGGATGCGACGTCCGAAGACGCCGAGACCCACTCTGCCCCCACCGAGGACGATGAGGAGGAGGAGGAAAGCGATTCTCCCCCAGAGGGAGGGAGAAAGAAGAGGACGGCCTCCACGCGTCTGGAGGCCGAAGCGTCCAAGAAAGGGAAAGCTTCCCTCACGGACAACTCCGCAATGGACACCGACAACAGCTCGGAGTGGCGCCCCCGGGATAAGCCCCTGGCTGAATCATAAGTGCTCAAAGGCGCTAACACCCTCGTATGTCCAACTCCTTTACTTCGTAGTTTTAACATGTTGAATCATGCAATGTAGTCCAGCCCACGACAGCTCCCAGCGATCCTCATCGAGGGATTCGCTAGGTTCGAAGGTGATGGACAGCGAGTCGCCACAGGCAGCTTCCTCTCCCAAGGCCAAGGCCGACGCCAAGGTGTTGTCCCAAAGGACCTTCCCATGCCAGGGAGAGGTTCAGGAGGCCATCAGGGTGGCGCCAGAGGGTGACCCCTCGGCTACCAGACACATGGGGGAACCAGTCCCCCGGAGACTGGCGATGGGGGCCATATCCAGTTCGGCCCCCAGCCGGATATCATTTCGGAGTCCAATACGGCTCCGGAATCAGGCAAGCAGGTTCATTTGAAAGGAGGAGGTGCGCCTGTTCCGCTGATGTCCTCTATCCATCCAGAGGCACCGGATAATCTGGTGGAAGCGCTGCAAGGTGCTTCCATTGTTGAGGAACACCGTATCCTTATGGGTATGGTGGTTGAGAGTGTTCTGTTCGTTAAAAGCGGACTGATGGAAGCCTGCACCAGCCTTCTGACAGGCTTTGAGGTATGTGACGCCATTTATGTAAGAATAATGCCATAGTATAGACAGGAGCCCCTTATACTCTGTCTGGTGTTCGGAAACAAAAGCCGGACTGAGGATCAAATAATTTCCGCAGGAGACTAACCATACATGTCTATGTGAAATAAGCAGGCGTCGTTGCTGGCTGCGACCTCTCATGCTGTCGAAGTCTCCAGACTGCAGCAGAGGCTGGAGCAGGCAAAGGAGGAGCTTGGCCAACAAGAAGGCAGCTGGAGGATAAGCAAGGTATATGATGACTTTGTGTAGATCTAGAAAGGATTGAGGATTTATGTTGACTATAGCGCCATGGTATTTGTAGGAGCGGCGACTGAAGTGGAAACCCTCAAGTAGGCACTGGACGAGGCCCAAAAGAAAGTGGCAAAGGAGCAAGCTGCCCATGAAAAACACGAGGCCAGGGTTGATGAGGTCTAGCTGGAGCTCCAGGACGCCGTCAAGAAATGCGAGTCCTTGGAGCGCAATATTGCGGATCAAGAGACTGAACTCGCGAAGGCTCGCCAAAGCGCACAAGATGCCCGGGTTGAAGCCTAGGGCGCCCTCCAGGAGATCCAAGAGGCCAAGAAGATCGCGGCGGGTAAGGCCTTCATTATGCAGAGCAAATATGTGGAGAAGAGGTATCTCTTCCTAACCCGGATTTGGCGTTCTATGGCCTACCGAAGCCATACCCAGCAGCTACTTGAGGCTCGTGAAGCGGCTGGTCAATGCCTACCCTCGACTTGATGTCAAAGCGGTCGGTCTGCATCAAGGGTGTGCGGATGGCCTTCGCCCATGTCAAGGTGTAGTGGGCGAAGATGAACGTCGTCAAGCTCGCGACCGAGGGACCGCCCGCTGGCAAGGAGCACCGCATGCCCGAGCGGTATTTTGATGATGTCCTGGAGGGATCCCGCACTGTAGCGGAGCAATGTGCTAAGGACATTATTTTTGAATGAATCATTCATGTTATCCTGTCATGTATGGTGAAACAAAGCTGATATGTAGTATAATGCTTGTTATTATTAAAATTTTACCTCCTGTGCGGCCATTTTGTTAAATCTGAGAGTTGGCCAGTCGTCGGCTTCAGCCCCCACGTAGGTAGTACGGGGGTGTTCGGGATGGAATTTAAACACTCTTGATCCAAAAGTTTGGTCCTTGAAGGAGGTGTTTAGCACAACGAACCAGGCAATCAGACTATTCGGCTTTATCACCCTCACTTAGCCATAGGAGTTTGACAAATAAAAAATATAGGCGCAACCCCTGGTTGGTATTTAATCTGAACTAGGGTGCTGTAGACACCTGATCGGGTAAAGGCCGATCCGTCGCACAAGGCGGAGAAAATCGCAAAAGATTTTGAACCTCCGAATAGCTGACCAGCTCTTGCCACATCATGACAGTCAGTTTTCGGCTTTCTCTAGTGAGGTGTTTGCTCGGATGAACCAAAAACACAATCGCAGTAGTTCTCCCTTTAATACCCTAGCCGATAGAGCAGAATGTAAGGTAGTAAGCACAGGAGCCGGGCAACCCAACTATTGACCAAAGACATGATTCGGAACCAATGCATACAATGCTGAATTTGGAGTGCCGAACTATACTGTAAGAGTGTTCGGACTTTGTTGCCATAGTATGGAGCGCAATGAAGCCCCTGGCGGATTTAAGCGTACCAGAGTGTACGTGTGCAATCGATAAGAGTAACGAAATAAAATGAATTTGTAAGCTAGTGTCACATAAGTTGGGCCGCAAACAGTTCTCATTAATTAATACATGCGATGAGCAACCTGGCTATTTAACATGCCAAGATCAAGGGGGAGCTGCGTGCGGGTCCTGAAAACAGGTAGGATGATCGTCGAAGACAACATCTAGAGATTCCTCCGCACGTATATGCTGCTTGCCGCTTTGGTATATCCATCCTTCGAAAGGACCGATGATCAGGCCGTCGGGAGGGGCCTGTCGAAAGGAAACCTGAAAAGGGGAAAAGGAAAAATGAAAGTATGTGTGTCCAGGGAAGGTCGAGTTGTATTATGGACCACAGTCTGGTTATGCCTCCGTCTCTGCCCATGGTATTTCGAGTGCGTAGTTATGTACACGCGGTACGTATACCGCCATTTGGTTAGGACTGAGATGGGGGCCGAATTATTAGTCTAACTCCTGACGAGCCGGACTGTCATGCGGTGGAGTAGTCCGGAACCGTATGACAGTGTCCGGGAGCTTGGCCGCTGAATTAAAATTCTGCCTTAAAAGGCCGCTCTGTACTTCCGCTGCCAAGGCCACGGTGTGCTCCTCGGTACGAAGGGAGTGCTCCGTGTTTCCAGTGACTGTTATGACACCACGTGGTCCGGGCATCTTGAGCTTGAGATAAGCATATTGTGGCACCGCATTAAATTGAGCGAATGCGGTTTGTCCGAGCAGTGCATGATAGCCACTGCGGAAGGGGACGATATCGAAGATCAACTCTTCCCTTCGGAAATTGTCCAGGGATCCGAAGACAACCTCTAGTGTAATTGAGCATGTACATCGGGCCTCTACACCTGGTATGACTCCTTTAAAGGTAGTTTTGGTGAGCTTGATCCTTGATGGATCAAGGCCCATTTTGCGCACTGTATCCTGATAGAGCAGGTTGAGGCCGCTGCCACCGTCCATAAGGACTCGTTTGAGGTGGAATCCATCGATTATTGGGTCAAGGACCAGTGTGGCTGAACCACCATGGCGGATACTAGTCGGATGGTCCCTGCTATCGAAAGTGACCGGGCAGGATGACCATGGGTTGAATTTTGGGGTGACTGGCTCTATCGCATAGACGTCCCTGAGCGCGCGCTTGCGCTCCCTCTTGGGGATATGGGTAACGTATATCATGTTGACCGTTTTAACCTGAGGGGGAAACTTCTTTTGTCCCCCTGTGTTCGGTGGACGGGGCTCCTCGTCGCCGTCCTCACTTTGCGACCCCTTCTCCTTATTTTCGGTGTTTATCTTGCCAGCCTGCTTAAAGATCCAACAGCTTCTGTTGGTATGATTGGCTGGCTTATCAGGGGTGCCATGTATCTGGCATGGACGATCGAGAATACGGTCTAAGCTGGTTGAGGCCGGATTGTTCCTTTTGAACGGCTTCTTCCGATGGCCGGACTAGGAGCCACTGAATCCGGCGTTGACTGCCGTGTCATCGGTATTATCCCCGTTGCTTCGATGCTTGTGTCTGTTGCGTCGGGGCTTACCGGCTATTTCTGGCTTTAGAAGTTCCAGGTTCACTTGCATTGTTATTGCTATGGGCTAGCCAGCTATCTTCGCCCGCACAAAAGCGGGTCATAAGCGCCATGAGGGCTGCCATGGACTTTGGCTTTTCTTGGCCGAGGTGTCGGGTGAGCCACTCGTCGCGGATGCTATGTTAAAGGCCGCTAGGGCTTCGGCATCCGAACAGTCGATGATCTGGTTCTTTTTAGTTAAGAACCTAGTCCAGAATTTCCTAGCTGACTCTCCGGGCTGTTGAACTATGTAACTTAGGTCATCGCATCCGGTGGTCGGACATATGTACCTTGGAAGTTATCGCAGAAGGCGTCTTCCAGGTCCTCCCAGCTGCCAATGGAATTTTCGAGCAGGCTGTTCAACTAGTGTCGAGCTGGCCCCTTGAGCTTTAGTGGGAGGTATTTGATGGCATGAAGATCATCACCACGGGCCATATGAATGTGGAGAAAAAATCCTCGATCCATACCGCGGGGTCTGTTGTCCCATCATATGATTCGATGTTCGCTGGTATAAACCCTTCTGGGAATTCATGCTCCATTACTTTATCAGTGAAGCAAAGGGGGTGTGCGGCGCCTCTATATTGGGCCACGTCGCGACGTAGCTCGAATGGAGTCCGTCTGCGGTTTTTGGCCCGGGCGTGATTACGCTTGTCGCATCCGGCCAGATAGCCGTCGTCGCGTGTCGGGGCATGCCCACGCGATCCGTAGATCGATCTGGTCTGTCCTGCTCTACTGTCCAGGTCCTGCCGCATGCCATATGTATAATCCCGAGCAGTTATGTCTCTACCTTTAAGGCGAGGTATTATGTGCTGGTGTTCGGCTTGAGTTGCCGCTTTGTCCCGGCCACGTGGTGGTCAGTCTGCCACATTACGCGTTGATGGTACGGGCTCCAGTGCCTCATCATCAAATTGAGGTAACAATTTGCGCTTCAGGTAACTTTTGGTCGGGCGCTCAAGGCCGTATTCCTCGGCTGCCAGGACGTTGGTCCATCTATCATTGAGCAGATCTTGATCAGCTTGAAGCTGTTGCTGCTTCTTTTTCAGGCTCCTTGCAGTGGCGATTAGCCGGCGCTTAAAGCGCTCCTACTCAAGAGGTTCCTCAGGCACGATAAAGTCTTCGACCCCGAGGCTCACCTCATCCTCGAAGAGTGGGAGATAATTACTGTCCTCCGAGTCTTTGTTTGCAGCCTGTTCCTCAGGGCTGACCTGCCCATCTTCCCGATCGTCATGTTCGGCAGTTGGCTCGTCGGGGTTTTCTCTGTCTTCGGTACTGTCCGGAGTGTTATTGTCTCCAGTGCCGGTATTGCTGTCTTTTCTACGGCATGATTTAGAGCGGTGCCGCTGACGCTGGTGCTTTGGCTGTATCACAGGAGGTTTATCCTGAACTGGGTCTTCTTTGTCATCGTCGTTATCCTTTGTGGGTGTATCCACCATGTACACGTCATATGAAGAGGTGGCCGTCCAGCGTCCAGTAAACAGCGGGTTTTGGGCCTGCTCATCTCCGGCATCGTCGTCCGTACCGTCGATGTCTTGGGAGCCGTAATCGAGCATGTCGGTTAAGTCCTCGACAGTGGCTATGAAGTGGGTGGTGGGTGGGACATAAAATTCCCTGCTCTCAGCCCCTAGTCCGGGATGGGCATAGTTCGGACGTTGCTCCTCTGTAATGACAAGGGATCGCATTAAGTCCAGAGCCTCGCTTAAAGGCGAGGTTTGTCTAGAGGGAAGAGAGTCCGCGGAGTACAGCGGGAGGGGGAATCCTCGGCCGAACTCACACGGTGCTGACTCCGAGGGTTCGGGGCCAGTGTCCGGAGAAGGGTCTGACTTTGTGATGGTTGCCAGCAACGCCACTTCATTCGGCTCTCCCGTACTGGGTTTAGTGACCGCAGACAGTCCGGCGGGCTCAAGAAGTCCGTCTTCGGGCATGGTGATGCGCTCCGGATCTAAGGCCAGAGCGGAAGTTGGGGTCGTGAATCCTTGGAAGATCAAGTCTCCCCGGACGTCAGCGACGTAGTCCAGGTTTCCAAAACTAATCTGGTGACCTGGGGCATAGCTGTCGGTCTGCTCCAGATGGCCAAGCGAGTTGGCCCGCAGTGTGAAGCCGCCGAACACGAAGATCTGGCCGGGGAGAAAAACTCGCCCCGGACAACATTGTTGTAGCTGATTGATGGGGCCATCGAACCTCTTGGTGACGACGCAGTGGAACTCTCAATGAAAGCACCAATGTCGGTGTCAAAACCAGTGGATCTCGGGTAGGGGGTCCTGAACTATGCTTCTAAGGTCGATGGTAACATGAGACAGGGGACACGATGTTTACCCAGGTTCGGGCCCTCTCTATGGAGGCAATACCCTACTTCTTGCTTGATTGATCTTGATGAATATGAGTATTACAAGGGTTGATCTACCACGAGATCATAATGGCTAAAACCCTAGAAGTCTAGCATGTATGATTGTGATCGCCTCTACGGACTAAACCCTCGAGTTTATACAGACACCGGAGGGGACTAGGGTTGTACAAAGTCGGTTATAGAGAAAGGAATCTTCATATCCGAACGCCAAGCTTGCCATCCACGCCAAGGAATGTCCCATCCGGACACGGGTGAGAGTCTTTGGTCTTGTGTCTTCACGGCCCATTAGTCCGACCCATGTCTAACAGGCCGAACGCCCGAGGACCCCTTAATCCAGGACTCCCTCAACAGCAACATATGGTAAGCCAGTGTGTTTTAGTACATGTGAAATGTAATGCGTATGGGCTGCTTTCTTGGCTTGTGCCCTCAACCTGTAATCCTACATAATTACAAATAGTTCAGTTGTCTGCTTTGCTGTATTGCTTGATTCGAATGCTTGTTTGTTACTTTTTAGGCTATTCCTGAGTTGGCCAATATGTCAGCAGTGCCTACTGTACTATCGTAAAGAAATGCATGCCTAGTTCATTTGAGTCCTTAACTTTTCCTATGAACTTCATCACAAGACTGTCTTCGTAGTTTATATGAGGCCACACTGTTAAGTGCTTTCTCATATTATTTCAACTGCTTAGATGCCTTGGCAACTTAAATATAGCGGTGATACACTCCCTTTCAAGTAGGGATGTCAACTCGGTCCCGTTTAATCCCGATTAAACTCCACTAGTGGTATGATAGTTCAAAAGATTTTTTTGTTTTTTGAGGAAAATGAACTAGGGAGCTAGCAAAAACTAACTAGATGGGACTGGCGGATGTCGTTTATTTGCCACTTACATTCCTACTTTCATCTCGCCATTTCAATTTCTTTTCGGCTGATGCTGCTTCGAACCATTTAAATGTAGCTTGCCATGCTCGGCAATAATTCGTATGTCGTTTACCACATAAGCATACTGCCTAGATCATGTCATAACTATCCCTTACTTATGTCCAGCGGAAACCTTTCAGGATCTCGTTCACACTAGGACACAATGTACAACCCCATAATCTATTTGTGGAAGCAGTGCACCATCCATGTTACTAGATGGTAGCAGTTCAGAGGCAACACCGACGAGAGCAGTCTGAGCATAGATATTATAGTTCTTGAGGCTCTAGTAGAGGCAGAAAGAGATGGTGTCACTGCCATGAATGAGGTAATCTTGATCTTGATGCTGGAAATTATGCAATTAGCTACACGCATTATGCAAGCAACCCAAGAATTGGAGGAGGTAAGAATGTTGCATTTGAAGATGGAGGTGGTCCTGCTGTTTCTGCTATTTGAAGCCCAGGGTAATCCCAGTTCTTCTTTAGATACTACTTGAAAATTTCATTAGATTATTGTACTTGCATGTTGTGTCATGTCTATGAATGGATTATGTTGTAAGACCCCCTATGTTGTCCATGTGTTGTAATGATCCAAATTTTTTAGGCGAGGTAATCCTCAGCACTTGTATGATTGACATAAGGTGAACCGTTTTTCGTGTGAGCATATTGTATTGGATGAAATAACTGTTTGACTCAAAGTGTATCCAACCTACTAAATTCGAAGATCACAGCATTTCTAAATCATAATCATATATAAAGGTGGAATAAATCTTTTTCGTGGTTTTGAAGACAAAACATAGAATTATCTGTGGATATTCGTAATCGTATACAAATTGGTTTTGAATTTAGTTGCCAGGGCCCAGTGCAAACATGAATGCTAATTCTCCCAAGTTTTGAACAAAGCAGCTAAACACCCATTATCATTTGTGGGATGCCCGAAGCAAGTGTTTGTGAGATGGAAATTACTGTCTACCCCTGACACTTCACATCCTTATCGACCGGATTTACACTTCCGTCGATAGGGGAAGACTAGTAACTTCAATCAGACGTGATACCACCGCCTCTGAGCCCATTCAGACACGGTGGGCACCAAACGTGGGCGGCAAAACACATTTGATTCAAGCTCGTCCGAAAGACATGTGTCTCTCCCTCTATTTCCCCATTCATACACGGTGGGCGGCAAGGCAAACTCTCCTCGTCCGAAATCGATGTAGGCAAAATTTTAAATAGGGGCAGATGAGTAACTTGCCTCAGACGTGACACAACCGCCCTACCTGTCTGCCCCATTCATACACCGTGGGTGCCAGCCGTGGGCGGCAAAACACCCTCTCCTCGCCCGAAATCACTGCCGGCAAATATTTGGGAGGTGCGAGATTACCGTCCTATCCCCAACCGACGTGATGTCTGAAAGTTTAAACGGGGGATAAGTTCGTAACTTTCCCACATTTCAGACAAGCGCGTCCCAAAGTTTGAGATCCCCCTCCCCCTCCATTTCCCCATTCATACACTGTCGGCGCCACAACAACCTCCCCACTACGGCCAGCCTCCTCCGTCTACCACCCCATCCTCCACCGTGCCGGAGCCGCTACCCCTACGCCGTCGTCCACTACAAGTGATGGACGTCTCTCATCCACGGCGCCGGACCAGGATCCTTTCATAGCGTCCTCTCCCTTCATCGGCGCCGTCGTCCACCTTGCCATTGCCGCTCCTACGACCGCCTCGTCCACGGCAATAGGATTTATCCCCCGACCTGGTCGTCTGCCGTGTAAAGTCTTCTGCCCTACCGACGAAAGCCATCGCACCCACATCACCCTCAACGTATCAGCAGGGGCCTACACGGCGTCACAAGAGAGGTGGTACTCTTCCATATGTGCTTAAGTTATTGATCTCACCCGGAAAATAGATCGTAAATTGTTTACTGTACTTTTCTTGTCCATACCAAACTGTAGTGGCTAGTTGAAAGCAAACATTGGTTGCAAAGTAGCTTTGTCCGGTTTGCACCTTCAGATCCGCCATGGCACAGTCACTATACTCATAAAGCTTATTGTTTCGCCCCTTTATATTCACTACCATCATAGTAGGTGCTTCGTGTCATGCTAGCACTGCTCCTCAAGACCTCAACCCATCAAGCGAAACAACATGCCACTCATAATTCCAAAGCTTAGGTGTTGAAATACGAATCTCATATGATGCTCATATTACTAAAACAGAGAATGTTTAATTGGTCACCTAATGTTCCTATATTCGTTTCGAAAAGCATGTGCGCCACCCACTGGTCCAGCTAGTTCCACTTTCCTGATTGTACTCTTGATGCTTAGGGTTTTCCCCTTTTATCTACTCCACTATGACCTGCGTAGGTGCTTTCTGTCATACTAGCATTACTCCACCCTTCAAGCTAAACAACACAACACTTAGAATTCCAAAGCTTAGTTGTTCAAATATGATTGTGATATGATACTGATATTAGTTAACAGACACATTTAATTGGTTAGCTAAAGGTCCCACTTGAGTCTCCAAATGCATGTCGCGACATATAGAGAGACAGCAGAATTGCATTTCTTTGTCACTTGTTGACTGTACTTTCTTGTCCATACCAAATCTTAGTTGTTATTTCAAAGCAAACATCGGTTGCTAACTACCCTTTCCATGGTTTGCAGCTGCAGATCTGCCATCCCACTGCCACGGTCAACACTATACTCATCATGCTTACGGTTTCCCCATTTTGTGATGACCACGATCAGCCTACGTGGTTCGTGTCGTAATAGCACTGCTGCACCCATCGAGCTAAACAAGCTTAGTTGTACAAATTCAAATATGATATTATGCTGATATTAGTAAAACTGAGAGATGTTTAATTGGTCAGCTAAATGTTCCTACTTTAGTTTCGAAATGCTTGTGAGCCACATATGGAGAGACCAGAAGGAATAGTATTTCTCTGTGCGCTCTGGTTCATCATGGGTGGGCAACCGACAATGTATAGAAAGACTAGTAATACCTTCAATCTGCTTGCTCTTCTGCTCTCTTCTTTAAGATGATCATCTTCTCTTCTTTAATAAGTATGTACCTTGTTGGGAAGAGTAGCAGAGACATTTGTGGTCGACTAGTTAGGTAAAGTTGTTCTCCCTTAGTATATTATGAATCTATCAGGCCAGGTCGACTTGTTCTTCTTTACTATATGTTGAAGCTGTCATCTGCGAAGTGTCATCACTTCTGGAGCTCTCATATTTTGAGTAGTAGGCCACATTATATTAATGCACACACCAAATTACAGCATGCATGTCATCTCTCAGAAGAATTGCAGAGATAGCACAAAGGCGTTTACTGGGAGGCACTATTGGATTAGAATCACTTCTGCATTACAAAGATAATCTCACATGTTTTTATGTTTTCATGCATGTCAGGTGTTGAACATTATGAAAATGAATATGAGAATGGGCGCACGAGAGGAATATTGCGGAACAATCCAGTGGCTAACAAACTTGGCATGGTGGAGGATGGCCTGCCTTATTCATCCATCAAGGTGCTTGCTCTAACTTGGCAAGGTTGTATTGGTCCCCCATATTCTGCATCTGACCTCTTGCATTACTTCTACTTTGTTACACCATCTGCTTAGTTTAAGCATCATATATGAGTATATGCCATACCTATCCATTTTCTGTACCTATTCCATGTGTCGTCATACTACGTTTTTCCAGTCAAATGTTGTTCTTTGGTAATAGATGTCCAAAAGGAAGAGGGTGAGTGCAGATCCTCAAGGAGTACAAACTAGGTATTTGGAAAAGGTAGTGATACATGTTGAATCAGATAGACCAGCAGCCATAGAAAACACATGCCCAACTGCACCACACTTTACCTCTACTGCACTGGCCAAACCCCTATTAGAACTGCTGAGAGCCCAGCGTCAGGTACTGTCTATGATATAAATTCAAAATTTGAACTCCTAAATTTCTGCATGTGCCTTACCTTCTCTCTTGGATGAAAACTAATTTTAGATGAATCTTCTTGCTCAAAGGATCATAGGATCTCACAACAATACTGGGCTCTGCATTGCTCTTGTCAGTACCTCTTGCCCTTTGTCAGCATACTTACACTCATTGCTGTTTGATTATGTAGCATCACTATAAATGTTCGCTTCTTTATCCTCCCTTTGCTTGAAATTATAAGATCTATATTTACCCTTAGATAAATGTAGAATTAACACAATGGTTATGAAGTTTTGGATTGCTCATGTAAGTACCTGTTGTATCGAATTAATTGTTGATCAATTGGATGTATTTAGAACTTAATAGTGCTAGATAGATCCATTTGAGCGACAAGTAATAACGAACGGGTGGTGGTATTACTGTACTTGGATCACGAGATAGTTGATTGTCTGGCATTACTCTACATCTTATCTGCCCTGCCCTCCACTTTCTCCAAATTATCATATCTACATTTACTCTTACCAAAATATTGAATAAAGCCAATGCCACTGCACACGTTGATGTCTGCATTCCTCTTGTCGGTACCTTTTTCCTTGTAACACTGTACTTAATTAATTGCTATTTGATTATGTATTATCAGTCTGCACCTCAGCTTCATTATCGTTTGTTTCTTCCAATATTATTTGATCTATATTTACTCTTTGCAAAATGTAGAATAATGGCAACGCTTATAAAGAAGTTTCTTTGGGGAATTTATTGAATTATCCGTCTATCAACATGGAGAAGGGCTTTGGCCAACCCGTGTTAACATGTAATGCAAATTCATCCTTCTCAAGCCTTCAAACTTTGTCCTAGTATAGATTTGGGTAGGCATCATTTCCTCCACTACCGTTTACTTTGTTGTTTACATCTGATTGGATGTTTGCAACAACTACCAGTTTTAAATTGTAGTTGTAAAAACATGTTCCTTATGCAGAACAGATCCACTTATTTGCTTCTATAATTGTGAAACCTGTTACGTGTCTCCTTGTTTCTCTTTCAGAGTCGTATCTCTTATGCCAGGCAGAACTTTAGGGAAGATAGTGAGCCAAACCATCTTGAAGAGAGCGAGATGACCCCAAGGTCCTATCTTGATGAAGACAGTGAGTTGAAGCTACTCACCGGCTGATATGAGACAACCTCTATGCAGTCGCTGCCTCAATTAGTTTGACTTCCTCAGTCTCAACTCAAAGCGGAAAGGCTTGCTTCAGGTCAGCTCCGACTTGAAGTCAAAGATGTAATGAAGATATCAGAGGACTGCCTTGCGCACTATGGTGCTATACAGCTAGGGATGGAGCATTAAGGTTGACACAACTGAGGTCTCATCATCTTGTTAGGCTGCTTGTGGGGCCCGTCCTGGCCAGACCTAGTGCCTTCTGAAGTACTCTCAGTTTTCTATATTCTTTTGTCGGCGCATTTATATGCACTGGTGGCGACCTTTGATGCCCAGTGTATGTAATCTTGCGGTCACGTTGCACTTTATTATCACCAGTAGTGAACATTGATTCCTAGTGGATGTAATATGTCGTAATTTCTCTATTGTATAGTCTAGGTTTATTCTTGGTCGGTATATTGTAATTGAGGTCGGAAGGTTTAGTGGATCTCAGTGTTGTTGGTCTTCAGGCCAGCCCGTTACTCATATGGGCCGAAACATGGGCCTATAATCATCTTGGGCCATTACCAGGTCTAAACCTATAGTAGGTTCCCGCCTTTAACAGTCCGAGTAAAGTTCTGGCCAGCTGGGGCAGAGAATACCATGGGCTTTAAATAGGCTAAAACCTAGATTGGGCTAGCGTTGAGCCGAAAAATTCACGGGTCAATACAGGCCGAAACTGCCTACGGCCCATGTTTGGCCCAAATAGGACGAGCAGTTAACAGACCAAAATATATCTCGGGCCTGTTTGGCCCAATTAAATTATGGGCTTTAAGCAGGCAAGTATCCACGCGGGCCATAGGCCCAAAAGTGTCATGGGCCATTATGAGAAGGGTTGTAAGCTGGCCGGATTCAACGCAGGTTGTAGTTAGGCCCATCTGTTACACGTGCCATTAATGGCCCGATAGGCCAGTTGGGTTGAAATTTATCCACGAAGACTACGAGCCGTTAAGAGGCCTAAAGTTACTTCAGACAAGAAATAGCCCAGTTTCTATATGGGCCGTTAAATGGCCTAAAGATAAACCGGGGCGACAACGTTCCAGATGCACCACGGGCCGTTAACAGGCCGAAAGTATTATCGGGCCGAACTGGTAAACGGGGATTTAACAGGCTGAAATACAAACATGTCTTAGAATGGGCCCAAAACAACAGTGGCCTGTTAACGGGCCTGATCCGATATGGGCCAAGACGGATGCGGCAGGAAGAAGTGGCATTTAGAAGTGTTGCTGACTTTACATTTTGGCCCAAAACATGACAGGTTGTGAACGGGCCTGATCTGGTATGGCCTCAATTTGACCCCAAACATGGTAGGCTGTTAACGGGCTAGCCCACTAGTGTCTGAAAGAACATGGTGGGCCTTTAGCTGGGCCGGCCTTTTCACCAGAATGGGCCTCTATTGGGTTGTGCTAGGTGTCGACCTATCATAGGCGCCTCCTCTCCAATTAGTGGATGCCATCCGTCCCAACGGTGAGCCAACACATGTTTCCTTCGGCCAATGAGTATCTTACACATGGAAAATTCCCTTTGGTCCGGGCTGTTAACGGGTTATCGGATCCAAAACCGGACTCGATAGCTTAACGGCAACCCGTTACGGTCGATGCCACGTGTCGGTCACCCTTGACAAAAGCACTTCTGTGACGCGCGATTTATCTTCATGGAAGTGGACACTTTCGTGATGATAATTTTGGTAATGTCATGGAACACTTCTACGACAACATTGGTATGACTATCTTCATTCTGACATAAAATCGTCATGGATCTACATGCATGACAGAAAACGTGACCTACTGTGACAAACACGTATCATCATGGAAGTGTCACAAGGTTGTTCTTCCCTTGTACCACTTCATCCTCAGCCCCTCGTGAGGCTAATCCACCACAAAGCAGGAGTAGGGTCTTACACCGCAAGGTGGCCTGAACCTGGGTAAACTGTCGTGTCCATCTTCTTCCTTGTTCAATGAGCTAGGACAAGAGGGTGATGAGTTGGTTGGCTGAAGAGGTTGAGTTCTTCGCACATGCGCCAGAGTTCGGACGTTTCTTGGGTCTGCGGAGCCCTGAATCCGACAACATAAGAACAGTTGGCATATGACTTACCAAGCTAGACGTGAAACTAGAGTCATGAGACTAACATTTTCTAAGGTACTCCCATTTCTTTCACATGCCGAAGAATTCGAGGTCAATGAGAGGATTATCATAGCCATCCTTATTAGATCCGGTACTTCAGTTATATAGAGTCTCCACCAAGATGCTATTAATGAGGCAAGTTAATAATGCATTGCATAAATTCTGAGTATATATTGAATAAGCTAGACTATCATACATGCATTATAGTCAAAATTCGGAAAGGTCCTCGCAATCTTCTTTGCAAATGACCCTTCTCTGTTCTGAAATTTTTTCAATTCAAAATTGACAGCTTGATCTTGCTTGTCATCATCACCATAATAAAAGGTCTCCACACAACTGATAAACCCTTATGTTATTGTTCCATCATTAAAAAATATTAGTATCGGCATAACTATAATGATGAGGACATCCCTAGTCTTTTACCATCCATTCCCATTTGATGATGTTGCTACACATCACATGTACAATGAAATTAGAATTGGACCAATTTCAAGAACACGTGCAAAACTACTAGAACTACAGGTGAATTCACTCTTAGTTGAGTCTGACATTTGTGTTAATGAGAATTTTATACTGCCTAAGACTTTACATGTTTGTATGATCAGATTTGAAGAGAAGACAAGCTTCGCACACGAAGATGAAGAATTGCAGCACCAAGAAGGCCTACCGTTGTGTAGTATCAGCAAGTGCATGAGGGAGGAGAGGGAGGCAGGTGCACAACATAAAAGGAAGGAAAATTAGGATCAGACTCAGATTGACTGTCAGGAGGCCCGAAATTGGTATATGTGCAGAATTCTTGTCCATACTCCAAATAAGGCTTGTAAATACAATTTGGAAAGCTTGAGTCGTGTGCTTTCCAAGCTATATACCTGCAGCCCACGCTTCACAGTGACCGAGTCGCAGTCGTCAAAACAATACGGCGGTTGTTTCTGCTAGTTTTCCAGATAGAGTCATTTAAGTTAGGAAAGTTAGAGATATGCTTGATTTCGACCCAAACACTAGGTTGGACGTCCACGGGTCTTTATATACCCTTGTAATCGAGGCTTTTAGGGTTAGACCACGTTTTGATTAAACTCATACCATACTGAATTGCTTTAAGCATTCCTCTGTATTCATATTCCTAACTGGAGCTGCTCTGGCACCCTTGCCACTGACCATGCTGCCCAACTGAAGAAGCTTGTTGAAGACTTGGATGCTGCGTCTTCCGGCAATGCTGAGCTCGACCGGCAGGTGGCCAAACTGAACGAAGACCTTGTCGAGCGCACCAAAGAGGTGGAGGCACTAAGAGAAGAAGCACGACAGGCAAAGCTCCATCTGGCAGATGTACAGTCGTAGCTTTCCTCCAAGACCCAGAGCCTTGAGAGCGCCAATGGCAGCATCACAGACATGAAGGCGAGGATTGGCTCGCTGGAGCAGTCGGCGGAGTCCCTTGAATCCCGGTAGCAGTTGTTGTCCAAGGATTTGGAAACCGCCAAGCGTCTCCTACAAGATGCAGAGGACAGGTTGACGAATCAGGTCGATATGAGCAACCTCCGGATCAAGAGCCTGATTGATATTGCAGAACGCCTTAGTGCCTAAGCTACGGTGATGGGCTTGGACGGCCCAGTCTTCTCACCCAGCAAGCAGGAGGTCCCAGGCGTCAAGATAGGGCTCTTCTTCAACGAGCTGATTGAGAAGCTGAAAGTGCAAGAAGAGGGGCGGGCCAAGCGCTTTGCGAGCAAGTCTCAGAAGCTTGCCCGCAACGCCCTCTTCATGGTCTTGAGCAATATCGCCTGCCGCCACCCAGAGCTTGATCTTGACGATGGATTCAAGAAGCCGCCAGCGGGCGCTGACTTCGCAGCCACTGAGAAGAAAGCCGCTCCTCGTGCCGATAGGGTTCTTCGCGTTTAAGCTGTTCAACCTGGCCACAGGACCAAGTATCGGGACACCGTTGTTTCCACGGGGCCCTGTAATAAAACATGATATATATTTTGTGTTTAGTCAATTTATCTCCAGTGTTCGTGCGAAACTGATGCTTCTGGCTGAATCTTTAAATGCGTGTTTATCCCTTTGTACCCTATATGCTTGGGAGAAAGGAAAATGGCGTTGGTGAAGTGGCCGACGGCTCGCGCAAAGCTGGGCTGCTCGAGGGGTAGCAGCAGCGAGCCGGCGTTGGGCTGTTGGAGCAGTAGCATGGGCGAGCTCGACTCAGAGTGAGGCCCGAAGTGTTCTAGTGCACTGGCAACTTAGGAAGCGCACCGCAGCAGCGTCAGTGGCGTGAAGCGGCAGAGCAACATGGAGGCCATTCAGCGAAGCTGAGGCGGGGCCAGTGCGGCCAAGAGGTTGATACGGAGTGAACGCGACTGGCGAGGCCTCAAGGGCAGCTCAGTGGAGAGGTGACGCAACCTTCGGCTCGAGACTGAGTCAGCTCGGAGATGTCTAGCCGTCAGATGCGGCTCGAACAGCAGAGACGAGGCCAGCACGACGGCGGCTCGCAGCAGAAGCAGGCGGCTCAAGGCGTGGCGGCAGCTACTTGAAGCAGGCTGAGGTAGCTCCGGCTTGGGCGGAGGCGAGGCATGATGACGAATCATAGGCGCACCCTCGAGGTGGCTCAAAAACGCGCAGTTGCGTCCGCGGAGGCTGTCGACTCGGTGGCGGAGACGAGTCCGGCGGCTCGACGATGCGGTGAAAGCAGCGGGCCGGTTCTGAGCAGCGGTTGACGCAGATGGCGGCTTGGCGAGGCAAGGCCACGCTGGCTGCAGCTTGGCACAAGGCTGACGAGGCAATGGTGGTGGCTCGGAGGCCAGCTCGAACCTGCGGCAGCATGGCGGAGGTGAGCTCAGCGGCGTCTTAAAGCGCATCGGCAACTTGAGGCGAGGTGAAGGCCGGCCTGAAAACGGTGGTGCGGCCTCGAGGCCTAGTAGTGGAGGCGCGCCAACGAGGCACAACCGCTGCCGCCGACCACGGCGGTGGCGTAGACCTCGCGAAGTAGCATCCGGCTCGGGGCGAGTCCTCCATCTTTGGGTCGTAGTTGGATTTGATCTTTTAATCTTAAGTCTTATTCTTCCCATCCTCAGACATAGCTGAAACCCGTAGAAACCATGTAGTGCTTGAACTCCTTGATTATTTTGTGGTATAATTGCCACAATATACTTGATTCCATGCTTTTCATAGAAGTCATGATCTGCTAGAATCATCTTCTCAAAAATTCTCACGCATCTGCAACCTTCGGACATATCGCCATAGACGTGTGTGGCGGCGGATATGATGAAACCCTAGATTCCCTAGAACTCAAATTTTTGTCTCCTCCATTTTGACAGGTCGTGGATGGTGTAAATCCTACCTCATGGGCTCTTCTTCAACCAGCTAAACGTAAATCTATTCATCCATGTGGCGCTCCCTTCAAGAACACAATACCACGTGCGTGGGCCCCATGGTGGGTGCCAACTGTCGTGGTTTTTTCACGGCAGATGTCCTAGTGTGAGGACTTAGTCGTGAGGCCAATGCAACTAGGTAGTAGCTTGAACGGGGTTGATCGGGATGAGAGACGCGAGATTTTACCCAGGTTCGGTCCCTACATCATGCTTGATTATATTGATGATGATGATGATCTCGATTACAAGGGCAGTGTTTCGCTACCTCTATCTCTAGAGCATCTACTTTGATCTTGTCTAAGACTTGTCTGTCTAATACCCATCTATCGTGACCCCGGCCCTCTTGGGGTGTTCTGCCCCTCCTTATATAAGTTGAAGAGGCGGGTTATATATAGAGTCCTAATAGGATTAGGACTTAACCTAATTCTGGCTTCTCATCGCGGGCTTCTTAATCCCTGGCTTCTCTTCGTGGCTTCTTGACGCTGGGGCTTCATATCTCCAAGCGGCTCATTTTCGTGGCTAAGTATATGACGGGTTAGGATCTGAGTTACAATCTGTCGGGTTACAACTGTCACTACTAGGAAAAGGGCTATAGACAATAAGCACACTAATGGCGCACCAGACATGCGGTGCGCCACTACTATATAGAAGTGGCGCATCGTGTGCTGGTGCGCCATTAGTGTGATAGACACTAATGGTGCACCACTACTAACAATTTTTTTTCTTTTTTCCAAAAATACTAATGGCGCACCACAACCATGGTGCGCCACTACTAACAATTTTTTTTCTTTTTTCCAAAAATACTAATGGCGCACCAGTCACCCCGTGCGCCACTACTATAATTTTTTGTTTTTTTGCAAAACTACTAATGGCGCACCGCCAGCTGGTGCACCACCATTAGTAACCTGGGACCAGCTAGATATTTTGGACAGCCACCTACACACTCACTTTCCCCACTTCATTCTCTCCACCTCCTCCTCCAAGCTTGTCTCGGGTGCCTCCTCCTCCTCACCTCATTTGCACCATAGATTCATCCAAATTAAGTGGTTAAATTACCTTTTTTGATAGGTAAGTAAGGGGAAAGCTTTCTTTATGTTGTAGATCTACTTTTTGCTCCCTCCAACAACGTGCACATGCCCTTTTTATGGCCTAGCTAGATCTATGTATGTTTGTGGTGTTGCATATGTTTGTGGTGTTGCATATATGTTTGTGTTTGCAGGTACCGGTATTTGAAGGGCGATAGTTGCCAATATTTTGCCGGAATGTTGATTCATTTCCGTTTCGGCGAGAATTTTGGCACTGCATTCTTTTTGGTCCTATTTTTAGGCAAAGTCATGCCAAATTTTTTCTTGGTTCTAAAATATCGTTTTGCTCTACCCCGCAGGTGACCATGGTCCGCACGATGACCGATGGCCTCGTGAATAGGTTTTTGAGCTCCGCGAAGAACGAGATGCTTCAAAATAACGAGACGGAGATAAGATGTCCGTGTCGAAGATGCAAGCTGAGGAGCCTTATGGACCCGAATTCCGTACAGGTGCGGGACCACCTGCTCTTGCGTGGTTTCATGGATGGCTATCGGTGGCAAGGTGATGAAGATGATTATGAAGTCGTCCATGGGGGCCGGCCAGCAAGAAATGAGGAAGGGCAGCAAGACAACCGCGGTGAGGGCGGGCGAGAAGACAAAGAATCTCCAGGACATGATCACGAAGTAGATGGAGTACACAGTCATCATGTAGAAGATGCCGGACATGATGATGAGGAAGATGCCGGAGCAGACGAAGGGCATGATCATGAAGATGAAGATGCTGGAGCAGACGACGATGGACCATCGATGGGCTGGGTGCAGGACCCTCATATTCAAGAGCTGCTTCTCAAGCAGACGGATAACGCAAGAGCTGTCTCCCGAGAGAAAGCCAAGCTGGATCAACTGGAGATAGACGCGGTTACTCCATTGTATGAAGGATGCAGGCCCGAGGATACCCGCCTGAAAGTAACGCTCATGGCTCTGGAGATGAAGGTAAAACACAAAATGACCGACGCATGCTTCGACGAGAACATGTCATTCTGGCACGAACGTCTTCCCAAGGGGAACAAGTGCCCGACCAGTTTCGAGGAGGCGAAGAAAATCGTGTGTCCTCTGGATTTACCGCACGTGAAATACCATGTGTGCATGAACAATTGCATCATTTATCGGGACGAGCACGCGGAGTCTACCATATGTCCGGTGTGCGGCGTCACTCGATACAAGAAGAGGAAGAAAGCTCCTCGAAAAGTGGTGTGGTACTTTCCGATCACTCCTCGTCTGCAGCGGTATTTCGCGGACCCTAAGGTAGCAAAGCTCTTGCGTTGGCACGCGGATAGGGAGGAGAAGAAGCGAGAAGATGACGCAAATGATCCGGAGATAAATAAAAAAGACAAGATGCTGAGTCACCCTAAGGATGGGAGCCAGTGGCAAGCGTTGAACTTCGAACACCCAGAATTTGGGAACGATCCAAGGAACATCGTGCTGGGCGCGAGCACCGATGGAGTCAATCCGTTTGGCAGCCAGAGAAGCACACATAGCACCTGGCCTGTGTTTGTGTGGATGTACAACCTTCCCCCCTGGTTGTGCATGAAGAGGAAGTACATTCACATGAGTATGCTAATTGAAGGGCCGAAACAACCAGGGAACGACATCAATCTGTATCTGGGGCTGCTGAAAGAGGAGCTAGACACGCTGTGGAAAACGCCAGCCAATACGTGGGACGCCGCAGAGAAAGAATATTTCCCTATGAGAGCCGCACTGCTCACGACGGTGCACGACTATCTCGGTTACGGATATCTCGCGGGGCAGGTGGTCCACGGATTTTCTGGATGCGTCAGGTGCATGGATGACACAACGTATCGCCAGCTAGATAGAGATCCCGGGTCTTCGAAAACCGTGTTCATGGGACATCGAAGGTGGCTTCGCGACGATGACCCATGGAGAAAACGCAAGGATCTGTTCGATGGTGAAACCGAACCCCGAAGACGCCCGCGTACGAGGAGCGGCGAGGAAATAGACGAGCTGTTGAAAAATTGGAAAGATTGCCCACTGCCGGGAAAGAAGCAAAAGGCGCCAGAGCCGGGAAAGAAGCGAAAGGCGCAAGAGCCGCTGCTGAAGGTATGGAAAACGAGGTCTGTTTTCTGGGACTTGCCGTACTGGAAGATCCACCGTGTGCCTCACAGCCTTGATGTCATGCATATCATGAAGAACGTGTGCGAGAGTCTGCTTGGTACCCTGCTCAACATGCCGGAGAGGACCAAAGATGGGCTGAAAGCAAGGGCAGACTTGAAATCAATGGGCATTAGGGAGGAGCTTCACGCTAATGATGATGATGATGAGGCGAAGCAGGACACGGAAAGTCGTCGCAAAGGCAAAAAGGCCAAGAAGACCGGAAATGACTTCCCTCCCGCGTGCTTCACTCTAAGTCAGGAGGAGATCGATCAGTTTTTCACCTGCCTCGTAGGAGTAAAACTTCCTTACGGTTACGCGGGGAAGATAAGCAGATACCTAGACTCAGCGAAGCAGAAGTTCAGCGGGATGAAGTCTCACGACTGTCACGTGCTGATGACGCAGATACTTCCAGTTGCAATCCGTGGGATCATGGACGCGCACGTCCGTGAAACGCTATTTGGCCTATGCAACTTTTTCGACGTCATCTCTCGGAAGTCGGTTGGCGTGAGGCAACTCAGAAGGCTACAGGAAGAGATCGTGGTGATACTATGCGAGCTTGAGATGTACTTCCCGCCCGCATTCTTCGACGTTATGGTGCATCTGCTGGTCCATATCGTGGAGGATATCATCCAACTCGGGCCGACGTTCCTGCACAGCATGATGCCGTTCGAAAGGATGAATGGTGTCATCAAAGGATACGTTCGCAACATGTCACGTCCAGAGGGAAGCATAGCCAGGGGCTTTCTGACCGAAGAGTGCATCTCCTACTGCACGAATTATCTAGGCATCGAGAACCCCGTTGGTCTGCCCGTCAACAGGCACCTCGGCAGGCTCGCTGGATGGGGTCACCGTGAGGGTCGCCGCGAAATGCATGTCGACTTCGAGGGTCGACTCGCCGACTTTGAAAGAGCAAACCTAGTCGCGCTACAACACATAGACGTGGTCGATCCTTGGGTGGTAGAGCACAAAACCTTTATTGAGAAGACGTACAATGACCGAGGCCAACAGAGGACGGACGGAGATATAATCAAAGAGCACAACTCATGTTTCACGCGTTGGTTCAAGCAGAAGCTTCTGTCGTACCCTTTACATGAGGATTCTTCCGCGGAAGAACAACTCATATTCGCCTTGTCACAGGGCGCCGAGCACAACCTGATGACGTATGAGGCGTACGATATCAACGGCTACACATTCTACACCGAGGGAAAGGACATGAAGAGCGATGGTTATCAGAACTCCGGGGTAACGATGGAATCCTACACCGGTAACGACAAGGACAGATACTACGGAAGGATCGAGGAGATCTGGGAGCTGAGCTACGCTGGAGAGAAGGTCCCGATGTTCCGTGTCAGATGGGCCAAGAGCGTCCTAAAAGAAGACCGGTATTTCACCACCATGGTTATACCCGAAGCCAAATCCAAGACCGCGGGCGCAAACGTCACCGCGAAAAATGAGCCATGGGTACTGGCTTCCCAAGTGGACCAATGCTTCTTCATTACCGACCCGTCAAAGCCCAGTCGTGTTGTCGTGAGGAGAGGCAAAAGGAAGATCATCGGAATGGATGGAGTCGCCAATGAGCAAGACTTCGACAAGTACGGCGACCCGAAGATGGAACATGACGACGACGATGAAGTACCAGCATACACCACAAGAAGAAGCAGGACCACCCTACCTAAAGGACGTCCGTTCAAGAGAAGAACTCCATTTACGAAAAATAAGGGCAAGAAGATTGTGAACAGATAGCTAGCTAAGATCGATTGTATTTAAATTGTAGCCTTCATTTCTCGATTGTATTTCATGGGCACTTTTTGAACTCATGAATATTTTTAAATTTCATGGGCACTTTTTGAATTCATGAATATTTTTTCAAATTTTATGATATTTTTTCATATTCAATATGAAAAAATATTGAATATTCATGAGGACACTCAATCTCGATCCCCCTCCATCTCGATCGCTATCCCCCTCCATCTCGATCTCGATCCCCCCCACTCCACCGCCGCCGCCGACCACCCGCAGCCTCCCCGGCCCGCTCCACCGCCGCCGAGCACCCCCGCACCCTCCCCCGCTCCACCGCCGCCGACGACCCCCCGCACCCCTCCCCGGCCCGCTCCACCACCACCAAGCATCCCCCGCACCCTCCCCCACCAAACCGCCACCGCCGACCCCCCGCACCCTCCCCGGCCCGCTCCACCGCCGCCGAGCACCCCCCGCACCCTCCCCAGCTCCACCCCCACCGCCGACCCCCCGCACCCCTCCCCGGCCCGCTCCAAATTTGATGATATTTTCAAATAACAAATTTGATTATATTTTCAAATAACAAATTTGATGATATTTTTTAAAAAATTATTACTGTTTTTATTAAAAATTATTACTGTTTCATATTCATATTAATTTTCTAAAAAATTATTAGATGCAACAAGAAATAAAAAAAAATTACTTGTGGCGCACCGCTGGGTGGTTCGCCATTGCTATGCAAAAAAAAGTTACTTATGGCGCACCGCTGGGTGGTGCGCCATTGCTATCTAAAAAAAACTTACTTACGGCGCACCGCTAGGTGGTGCGCCATTGCTATACCTCCCCCGACTAAAATCTTGGCCCCATTCCCCGGTCGATCCCATCTCACATCTCTCAGCCCCTGCGCGCCGCTGCCCCGACGACCCACGACGCCGCCACCCCTACGTGCGCCGCCGCCCCCGCGCCCCCCAGCACTGCAGCTCCTCCGCCACCCACCGGACAGCAAGCCGCCGCGGCCCCCAACCATCCCGCCGCCGACGACCGCACGGGGTGCAGGACGATGACCGCCGCCGACCCGCAACCGTCCCGCCGCCGCCCGTAAGCCGCCCTCCTCCTCCGCCCGTCCTCCTCCGCCCGTAAGCCCCCTCCCCCTGACTGACTCGACTCCCCTGGCCTCCGCGCTCAGTTCAACGTCCCGGATCTTCGACTGCATCGCCTCCCGCGGCGGCAACATCCACAGCGTCGACGTCTTCGTCCCCGACGACGCCCCCATCTTCTACGCCCGCAGGTACCCCATCCAACTCACCCCCACCTCCATTTCCCACCTCTCCCTCTCTGCTCCTCCCTCCTTGACCTCTCCCTCTCTAATTCTTCCTAGGGTTTATCTTGGGTTTATAAAGTTGGTAGTTCTGTCATAAGATTTCGTTGAGGATCGCCATGAGAAATAATTCAAACTGAATGTATTGACAGTGTGTTAACTGAATTTTCGCACTGCATTTTTGTAACTAGGGTTTATCTTGGGTAGGACCAGGAGATGTCTAGGGACAATATTTTGGCCATATGGTTAGCAATGTGAAGGGAATATGAGAGATTTATTCAAACTGAATGTATGTTTGTAACTGAATTTTTTTGACAGTGTGTTAACTGAATTTTCGCACAACAGTGATCTGAATGTCACTGCATTTTCAACACATGGACTGTAGATAGTTCCGCTTAACAAAGATTGACAGAATAACCTATGGTAAGGGACAATCCGACCATGGACTTCTTTTCACATTTTTACACAATATTCTTGAAGTTTTGTGCCAGCTCGAATGAAAACTGTGAAACCTAGGTAAAATTGGGAACAGTAGTGCAACTTGGCATATCGTTGTCATCCTGTGTGATTCTGGTCAGTTTCACATGTTCCTTCACTCAATGGGTTTTGAAAGAATTGGCAATAACTGGCCACTTATCTTCATTTCAAAGCCCAAGTTGCAGCCCTTTAGATTGACAGCTGGACAGAAGGTATCTTCTAGTAACTTTA
The DNA here is from genome assembly GCF_018294505.1 of Triticum aestivum. Lineage (NCBI taxonomy): Eukaryota > Viridiplantae > Streptophyta > Magnoliopsida > Poales > Poaceae > Triticum > Triticum aestivum. The sequence goes on along the minus strand of NC_057805.1, from coordinate 174,680,086 downwards.
GAGTGGAAGGCAGCTTCACTCTGTAGCTATATAGACAACTTCAAATTGGATGGCATGGAATATATTGTAGGGGTTTTCACCTTTTCTACTTCGCTTGGTATTTTTTTTAAATGTTAGACACAATAACATAGTTCATATTCGATATGTGAATTTTCCTTTTCTGCATGTCACATCAACCTGTATTACTCTCACAGTCACATTGCGAGGCATTGTCTTGCTGCCTCATGAAATAAATAAAAAAGACCAACACAGGCTCATGCCCAGTGCAACCTAAAATTAGCACCTTCTGTTTAGATGTTTATATTTACAACTTATTTTGTTAACATAGTAACAGCCAGACTTACCAATCCAGCTGATATATTGAATATGACTACGTGGACTTCACTTTGTCACTTGTCAGACTTCTGCATCCAATGAATTGGGGCTTTCTGATATTATTTTTTTATAAAATGACATTCTTTTTAGAGTTTCAGCTTTTATGTACATACATTAAACTAAAAAGGTATCTCTACCACTACATGAAGTATAAGCATGCATTCTAACAGAACTATGTCTCTACGTAAAAGCATTCATTCTAAAGAAGATACCTTTGGTAAAATGTGTTTAACTTGTAGCTTCTAGCTTAAGTGAGTAGCCAGTACTGTAGTGAGTAGCTTAACTTGTTTAAGTACTGCCAGTTAGTAGTACTGCTAGTGAGTAGATGAACTCCATTTAACTAGCTTAATTGAGTTTCAGTTGTGTAGTGAAGTTCTTCTATTTTGTATGATGCGGTTCACGCTTAAACTGTCCTGCTATGTAGTCTGTTGGATCATCTATGTACTATGTATGCTGTGGCATGTGGTGTGGTCGATGCTGAGATGTCAACTCTATGTACTATGTATGCTGTGGCATAGGTGAAGCCACTGACTACACTTCAGGTTCTACTCCTGGAACACTTCAGGAGTTTTACTTCATAACTGGAGTATTTTGATGATATTGGGGGGTTTTGTCTCCGACCATCGTGTCGTGATGATATTGTGGGGTGTTGTGGGGTTGCAGCTGGGCGGGGGTGGGGTAATGATTTTGCAGGTACCCCGAGAGACCCTTGAGTTTGCCGGAATGTCGATTAACTTCCGTTCCGGCAAATTCGGGTACTCCATATGTCCTATTTTCAGCAAAGGTCATGCTGAAATTTTCCGTGAATTTTAGCATGACTTTGCTAAAAATAGGACATATGGGGTACTTGCGACTAATGCATGGGCCGGGGTATCTTAGTACTTAATTAAGTAGGATCAACTGCCCCTTTATTCTTGCTGCATTAAACCATAGGTGGCAATAGAGCCAAGTGATTAGGCCCAACTTAGAGTCGACAAACCCTAAATTATAAAACCTTGGCTTTTAGGGTGCCTCGGTGTCGATAAAAACCTAAATGATGAAAGCTTAGGCTTTTAGGGTGCCTCGGCGTCGACAAACCCTAAATGATAAAAGCTTAGCTTTTAGGATGCCTCGGTGTCGACAAACCCTAAATGATGAGACCATGATCTTGTTCCTTGACAATAACCAACTTTTTGACCAAACTTTTTTCCTATTTAGAGCGAAACATGGCCCACAACGATGAGGCCGGCGGTTCGGGCGGCAAGGCATTCTGGGAGCTGTCCCAGGAGATGGAGGAAGAACCTCACCGCTATGAGGACGCCGCGGAAGACACCGATCCTGACTACACAACCCCTAGTGGCGTCGGGGATGACACCACTGATGGTGCCGCCGAGGATGCCACCACTGATGATGGCAGCGCACGCACAGATGGCAGCCAACCGAAGAGGCAACGGAAGGACCGGCGCCCGAACGTGCTCGGCACCGTCAAGGAGGAATTTACTGAAGTGAACTGCGACGGGGATCCAACGGCGCCCAAAGAATTAGTCAAGGGGTACTCGGTTCAGCTCGGGTGCATTCTCCGGAGCACCGTCTCGATCAACACCGAGAACCTAAGGCATAAGGACCGAGGGAATTTGCGCAACCTCCTCTTCACGAAGCTGCACGAACGATACAAGTTCCCCGCTGAGTTTGCAAACACACGCCTCTCAGGGAATAAAGTGAACAGTGCCGCCCTCACGAAGATGAGCACGGCCCTGTCTACTTGGAGAAGCGCGGTGAAGAGAATGATTAACAAAGGTGAAAGTTATGAGAAGATCAAGGCGAAAAATCCTTCGATCAGCGAAGATGACTACAAGGAGTTCAAGATCAAGTGCGAGAGCGGCGCATCCGAGGAATCAAGTCAGTGGGGGAAAGAGATGCGGGACTTGAACTTAGGGGTCCACAAACTCGGTCCCGGCGGTTACAGAGTGGCGGAACCTATATGGGACAAGGAGGACGCGGAGCGTGCCGAGCAAGGCCTACCGCCCCGCTTCGAGAAATACCGTGAGAAGCAGACCAGGAACTATGTCAGGGCCCGGTACAAGGAGGACCCGGTAACAAAGGAGCTTACCACGGATCCGAAGACCAAGGCGCTTGAGCGTGTTCTGGTAAGGAATACACCCCCGCGTAATTAGCTCCATATGGTTGCATTCTAATTAATGAAGCCAAATTTCTAAATGGTTCACATTCCTTCCGCAGGAGACTGAAAGCAGTAGCGCGGGGTCGTCTCAGAGCTCCCCAGCTTGGGACAGCACTCTAAATAGGGCGTTGAACATAATGAAAAACAAGGATAAGCTCAGTAAGCCGTCGTCAGCTGGTCGTGTGGCCGGCAAAGGCTTGTCCACAAAATGGTCGTCATACTATAACGCTGGTGGGCGAAAGGAGAAAAAGACCAGCTCGGAAAGCCAGTCGCGCGAGGTTCAAGAACTCAAGGCACAAGTGGCGCGGATTCCGGAGATTGTCCAAGAGCAAGTGCAACAACAACTGGGAACGACGCTCACCGCCATTGTGCCTAGCTTGATTGAGGGGCTGCAGGCGTGGATTGCGGGCGGCCAACAGGGGCCGCCCCCGGTTCCCAGCTTCACGGCCAGCAACTCGCACAACGCGCAGGCGGCGCCATTGGTGTCTCCGGCGGAGGCGGTATTGGTGTCTCCGGCGCCGGCACGGGCATTGGAGCTTAATGCACCCGGGTGTACGCCGGCCGGCACCTCGGCAGCAAGCGGCCCCTCCGTCAGTTGCACGCCCGCCGTTGGCGGTGCCTCGACATTAGCCGAGCTCGACGCCATCACGGTAACTAAGCCTCTCGGCCGATGACTTCATCTCCTTGCCTTTGACTGGGCATCCCTGACGCCCTACATGTTTTCGCAGGGCGCCGCCGACGTTCCATGCACTCTCCTGCACTTCGTGGGCGGCGAGTTGATCGATGTCGCCAAGGGCAGAATCGTTCAACCGGGCAACCCCGTGTTCCACGGTAATCCGATGCCACCCACCGTGTATAGGGTTGAACTGGTTCGGGTGCTGCCAGGCTGCGACGAGTTGTTACCTCCGATTCGACCCGCTGGGGCCGACGAAGATGATGTGATGACCCTCAGCGCCTGCGTAAGCTGGCCCCTGCTTTGGCCGAAGAGCCAGATTCGTTTGGGGGCGGGGGACACCACCCCACAGACAACACCGCCAGTCGTGCCGGCGCCAAGCCATGGCAAGACCGCCGCAACGCTACCGGACATGCCGGACATCCCTATGGCACAGGATCCGGACATGCATATGGCACAGGATCCGGACGACGACGACAACGACGACGGTACATTTACCAACGTCGATAAGTACTTTGCCGAACATGGGTACGGTGACGAATTCTTCGGGCCTCCTTCTCAAGAACCCAACCCTGAAAAAGACGACCGCGATCGAGCTGGTACCGCGGAGAAACCCAATTGCAACAGGCGTCGTCTGGCGTTCAGTTCTCAGGAGACGCCTCCAGCTGCCGCCTTCACCGAGCCTCAGATAGCCGAGGTGCGGAATATTATCAGCCCCAACACACTCAAGAAGGCGGTCTCTGAGCAGAACTCGATCCCATTACAGGAGATGAGGAAGAAGGGACGGAAACGAAAGAATAACAAGGGCGGTGCGAGCCAGCCGGCACCGAGTACGATCCGTGCTCAGGACGGGCCACCTTCACCTAAGGATATCTCGAGGAGGGTGCATGTGGCGGGTAGGCCGATGCTACCGACTAATCTGCTCAATGCTGCAACCGGTGCTATGCGGAGTCTGCATGACAGTGTTCTTTCTTTGGAGAAGCGGCGTCTCTCCGAGAATGATGTGGCATACCCGGTTTTCGTGGCCAAGGTGCCAGAGGGCAAGGGCTTTGTGGATAGCGCCATCGGGGGTACGATCGTCCTGCGGTTTGATGACATCTTCGCTATGTTTAACCTTCATCCGCTGCACTACACCTTCGTTCGGCTATTTTCGCTGAGTATGGAGATGCGGATCATTAGAGACAAGACCCCGGACATCGTGATAGTCGACCCCTTCTACATGCGTGCCAAGATCTTGGGCAGCGCTGGGGACCGGCAAGTCGCGAGTTCATACCTCGAAGGCGTCATTCTGGCAAACCCAGATAAGGATAACTTCCTCGTGCCTTACTTTCCCGAGTAAGTCATCCCCTCACCGCCCCGTAACATATGATTTCTTAGATTTCGATCGTTCTTTTTTTTCTAACATTCCGTGTTTTGTGCAGTGACACACATTGCACACTCATCCTCTTAAGCCCGAAATATTCCATGGCCACGTATTTCGACCCGGACCGTCAGTCGAAGATAGACTACACAAATATCAAGAAAGTTCTTGATGATGTTCTCCCCGGCTACGCCAGATCTGGAGGCACCTTCAGCAGGCCAGTTCGTAAGTACGGCAAGCACATCTTCAGCCACAATACGACGTTCTCCTGCGTCAAGCAGCCGCCTGGCGGTCAGAAGGATGCCTACTACGCCCTCCATCACATGCGGGCGATCGTACGGGACCATAATCACCTTCTGCTACCAAATAATCTCAAAGATTGGGCCGCACGCTTGTCGGCAATCCAGGACGCGGACATCAGACAAGAATTCTTTCGCATCCAGTCGGAGTTTGCGGAAATCATCCATCAAGATGTCCTTCGTACCTCGGGGCAGTTCTATCTCAGACATCAACCGTCCAACAGTGAGATAGAAACAACGCTACAAATGCAGGCTGACAACGCCCGCGATTTCATGACCATCACGAAAGACGGCGGCTTCATCCACGCTCCGGTCCCTGAGTCGAGTCGAAAGTAGTGATGCTATGTAGTTCTGAAATGTCGATTGGCTCATGTTGTAATATTAAACTTTAATGAACTTGTATGTCTCTTTGGTTTGGACAGTCGTTCAACTTATATGTAATCGATGCTATTTATTAGTAGGACCATGAATCGTGCTATTAATGTGTTGCTTTTCTCTTCCGATCCTTTTGTTGCATACTTATATATTGCTTATGTATTGTCTGTGAATTGCTACTAACGTTTTGTTTGGCTAGTGCATATATAGAGATGCCGTCGTATGTCGTGTACAAGGGTAAGGTTCCCGGAGTCTACGACGACTGGGAGGAGTGTCGGAGACAGGTTCACCGTTTCAGCGGTAACAGTTACAAAGGGTACACCACTAGGGCGGAGGCGGAAGTTAGATACGCGCGCTATCTAGCGGGAGAGAGGAGGGAGCGGAGGAGGAACCGGATGAAGACCAGTTTCATCGCGATGATGCTAATCGTGATGACCGCAGCTCTCTTCTATGTGATGGTAGTTTAGATGATCGATATCGACTTGTAATGTGAAGACAAACTCGCTACTCGCAGTTTCGAGACTTGTAATGTTATCGGTATTTGAAATTCGGAGACTAATATGATGAATTGTATTTGGAGACTAATCTTCTATTGTATTCGATAAATCTGCTGTTTATATGTTGTGCTCTCTATATTATGTGCAGTAATATGTTTTGTACCCTGTGCAAATATCAAAAAAGAAAAAAAAATCCCTAATATTCATACTAATGGCGCACGACTTAGCACACTAATGGTGCACTGCAGAAAGGACACTAATGGCACATCACCCCCTAGTGCGCCATTAGAATGCCAAGGCACATGGGTAAATATGGCCCCTGGGAGGCATACTAATGGCGCACGGTGGGCTATACTAATGGCGCACTGCATTGGTGCGCCATTAGTATACCAGATACTAATGGCGCACCAGGGGTGCGCCATTAGTATTTAATTCTAATGGCGTGGTGCTAGTGGCGCACCAGTAGCGCGCCATTAGTAGGCAAAACTGGTGCGCCACTAGCAGGCCTTTTCCTAGTAGTGTGTCTATCGGGTTACAGCTGTCTGCCGAGTTACAACTGTCTACCAGGTTACTGTGGCACCCCAGCTCAGAGAAACTGGAACGTCCCGTATTCCGGCCCAGAGATCGAGGAGAAGTCTTCTGGAATAGGGCACTGCTTAGCATTGAATAAATCAGCTCTTTATTACAAGCTATATGGATACAAGGGGATTACATCGGCACAGCGACACTACGTCTGACATAGTTGCTCCATGCAAGCATCAGAACAACACGAAGCACCGGAATAACTACTGGCAGCGGAACAACGACGATGGTGATGAACTCCACTCCGTAGGGACTCTGACTGGAACGCTCCCTCCGACCACGGTACCGAGCGCAAACCCCTTCAACAACATGAAGGCGGCGCCCCAATGGGACTCTTACTCCGAGTCAAGCTATGACACCACACATGAGACATTATCTTTGGTCTCGGAGGAACATGATGATGTGCCATCTTCGGCCTTCATCCACGGTGACGAGATGGTTGAGCATGGGATTTTCCCTTCGACCACGGCGACGTATGATGACTTGAGTGACTTGTGCCACCATATTGAGAGTGAGAGTGACTTCACCAGTAGCCCCATATATGACGAGTTTCCCCAGTTCCCATGTGAGGAGAGCCACAACCCCCACCACTTGAGTGAGATGAGTGACTCCACCATATGTGACTTTGAGTGCACCTACCTTGAGGGAGTCAGTGAGCCACCACCACATAGAGAGAGTGAGATAGTTGATAGGGCATGTGAGGCCATTTCGATTTCTAACAACTTAACCTCTACCTCTATTGTGTCTTCTCATTTGGTGCTAGGTCCCATATATGACGATGCGCCGATCCTCGACGACTTCGTCCTTCCTTGGGAGACGATGATGGCCATGGTGGACGATGATGCACCCCCCACATGGTTCCATCAGGATGAAGATGACCACGACTTGGTCTTTGACACCTCACCTACAACACATGAGCAATGCTCCAAAGGTAACATAGGTGATGGTGCTTCACTTGTCCCACTAGTGGACTATCTTACCAATGATTGCCTGCATGATATTGATCCACCTATTACCATGCTTCATGCTCGTTCGACTTCCCCATGTGATGATTTATTGCCCATTTATGATGAGTATGATGATTGCCATGTGGAGTCTATTAGTTTTGATGCCATGTTACATAGGATTTCTTGTGACAATTCTCTAGGTCACATCATGTTCGATAATCCGCTTGACTTGTCATATGCTATGCATGAGATCAACAATATGTTATATTGGCAATCTCATCGTAGTGACTATGCATATGCCATTAAAATCAATCCAATTTGCACATATGGCATAGATGACAAGCCCATGCTTATTGGCATTTGTTTTTCTTGTGACAATTCTCTAGCTTCGAATATGCATTGTTTCGGATGTTATCCATTTTCTCCATATGATGTTTCCGCTATTGCTCATGAGGAGACCTCCATAGTTTCCTCATCCATATTAGGAGATTTTGATCCATCCCATCCATTGCATGATTCCCATTATTGTGTGCACCATATACATTCCATGAATAGCAATGCTCTAAATATTTCTCATGATGCATTACACAATTTGAGTCTCCATTATGCTATACATAATAACAAACCCATCATGATGGATGACATGTTTCTTTATCATGCATCTCATCTATTTGAGCATTGGATATTTTGTGCTAACTAACACATGCACGTATGCATCATAATGGATGATGTGTACATATACCACGCGCACACAATTTTTCCTTTGTCTTTGTTTTGTGTAGGTACTCACGAATACTTGTCAAATTCACAATCCCATGAGTTCACAAAACGAGCTCTTGAGAGCAACGATGATTTGGGATCCAATGGAGTTTCATTCCCACCACTCCCTTCACACAATGACTTCACGCATTTTTTTGCATGGCCCTACATGGTTATGGGTTATTGTCTATTACATATTTTACGCCCATCTTGCCATGTTCACTTTGCATGACATGCTTATTCCGATGCTTTTACCATGCATTTGTGACCCATGCTTTGCATTACACATGATGATTTATTCTACTATTTGTATGTGTATTTGCAAGCTTGGTGGAGATATTGTTTGTTCTTGCCATGTTTCCTTTATGATCCATTCCTATGATGATACATTGATCTTGCCTTGTAATCGTGCTTGTGATATGTCATGTGCATTACCTATGCCTATTATTGGCTCACATGACATGATTGCCATGATTTCCTCAAGTATGTTGCATCTTTGCACTACTAGCTTGAATGACTTGATTGCCTCACACATGTTGCAAAATTGCTATCTCATTTGTGTTGACTGCCTCACTATCTTCACCACACCATATGCACATTATGCTTGGATTGTCTTGCACTTTCCCCATGTGTTTAGAAATTTCATTTCATTTGGTGTTGTGAATGACTCTTATGCCTACCATAGACCGTTCATTGAGAGTCTTATGCATGCTTGCTATGACATTGAGGTAGATGCTTATCCTCTTGACACACATATTAGCATTCGTACCTCCCACTTGCATACTTATTTCCATGATGCCCTTGATTGCGCTCAATTTGTGTGTTTACATACCATGTCACAATCCTTTGTTGCACCATATGATATGCATGATGACAACACTTGTTCAGTGAATCACCACTTGAATGCTTGGTTTTGCACTAACGCTAACGACATTTGTTGTTCCAAGTGTTTGTTGTTCTTGCTCCTTTTGAAGGAATCACGAGCCAGTGCGACATTGGAGAGTGCCAACTTTGAGTTCAAGACAATGAATACTTGGTGAACGTTCACTCCTATAAGGCGATGCCATCTCTTTCCCATGGTGATTTGGTTTTCGATCCGAGGTCGGATCTTTCCCAAGGGGGAGGGGATGATGCAGAGCATCCTACGGACATCACCATGTCAAGAGTCCGTTCGGCAAGTGACACGTGCGACATCTACTTCACATACATAAAGGTTAATCATCTCCTTTACACGTGTTCACTTGACCCCTTGAAGGATGGTATACTACTTGAGATCCCTCTCGTGGACATGCATAGGTAATGTCGGAGTTTCATTGACGACGAGGAGGAGTTCAAGTGCAAGAGAACATCTACACCATCGAAGAAGGGAGACAGAGGAGGAAGAGGGACCCTATGTCACATCCCTAGTTCTGGTTTGCTCTGGGCTAGCTAGTCATGTGTGCATCATGTTTAAAATTCAATGAATTTGAAATGGGGACTTGTGAAAGCCTCAGAAATCATTTTGAAAATGATCAAGATAAAAATTGCTTCAATTTGGCCCAAGAAAATTTTCCTGTTTTTCACTAATAATATTGGCCAGAGTTAAAATTCCAACCAATATTTTTGGGAGCTCAGAAGTATTTATTTTTGGCCATTTGAGTTAATCCAGTAAATATTTGCATTGGATATATATATGTTATATATATTATATATGACCAATAATTCTGATTTTTACTGTGGGGCTCTGGAATAATCCAATTAGTTCCTATATTAATTTTCAGAAGAAAATAAATTGGTATAGTATTTTACTAAATCAGAAACAAAATTACAGAAATAGAAAAGAAAACAAAATAGGAAAAAAGGGGAGAGAGGCTTACCTGGGCCACTTACCAGCCGACCCAACAGTTCGGCCCAGCTGATTGGCCATGCCAGTCGTCCCTCTCCTCTCGCCAGGAGGACAGGGGCGCGTGTCCACGGTGCGCACGCACGTGCACCACCACTTCCTGCCTGCCTGCTGCCTCCCCGACGCCGCTACGAGCGCCACGTAGCCCCCCGACCTCTCTCGCACTCTCCCTCGCCCTCATCCCCTCCTCCATCTCTCTCTCTCTCACGCGCACGGCCGAACGCCACCGTCGCCGCCGCTTGCAGTTGCCGCGGCCAGAGCCACCTCCTCGCCCTCCGCCTGAGCCCAGAGCTCTGCCACGACCTCTTCTTCGTCCCCATCCAGCTACACGTTGTCGGGCAACCTGCCTCGCCATCACCACCGTCTTCTTCCTCCTTGGGTCGCCGAGATCGCCATCGCCCGTTCGTCGTCGCCAGCGCTTCCCCGAGCCACCCAGCTGCACCAGAAGAATCGCCCTGAGCACCTGTGCCTTTCCCCTCTCACCCCGCAGTCTAACTCGCCCTCTAGCGCTAGCCCTGTCGCGCTCGACAGCTTGCTGCCACCGTCCGTGGCGCCGCCGCGGCCACAACTGCTGCCACCCGCGTCCGAGCTCATCAGCGCATTCGTTGCAGCCCCAGGAGCCGAACGCACCCGCCTGCAGCCCTTGCCGTGCCCCGTAGCGTCAAACCCGCACGCCACCGAACTCCGGCTGCCGCCGCAAGCTCTGCTCCAGCGAGCTCGGGCCACCCCGCGTCGTCCCGTCACCTCCCCTGGATGCGGGCAAGCACGGGCTACGCCCCGGTGCCCTTAGCCGCCGCCCCAGTGGCCTGTAACATGGACACCGCCGTGTCCCGTGGTCGCCAGCGACGAACTCGCCGGCCTGGCAGGTGGACCCCACCGGCCAGGAGTTTAATTAGCACTAATTAACCCCCCCCCCACCTAAAGAAACTGACAGTGGGCCCCGACGCCCTAATCTTTTTATTAAATTAGCAATAACCCCCTGTTAATTAGCTGTGTCACTGACGTGTGGACCCCACACGTCAGGTTTGACCTGGTCAGCGCCGTTGACTTGCTGATGCAGGCATGACGTCATGCTGACACAATTAATCATTTTCTGGATTTTTGTTCGACGTGTTTTTGTAACAAATCAGAGAATTTTTTTCATGATAGGATGCACGGGAAGAAACAAATCTATTCATGGGGTAGCTAGCTTTGTACCTTGTGCATGGCAAAATTGACTACGTGCTTGCATGGATCCAAGGCCATGCATAGAAGTAGCATGCGTCAATGGATTCGACACAGAGAAGGAAATGTGCACCAGTTGTCTTGCACATGCATGATTCTTGGCTATTAAATTAGTGCATGGAGTCAATTAGCACACGTAGCCATCCATGCACACATTTGAAGGATAAGTATATACGTATCTGACTATGTATGTGGTGTATGTGCACAGCAGGCAGTACATACAAATACATGCGTCTAAGTAACCACGTGTATGAGTATGTATTCAGGTGTTTGGTGCGCCGGCCAGCAGCACGTGTACATTCGTACATACCCAAATACGCGAGTGTATCTTTGGCATGGAAATCATAGAGCCGCTGCTAGAGGGCAATCCCACGTACGGCTGATAACTGACCAGGTAAGTTTTCTTTCTTGATTTTGTTCTAAACTAAATAAATGCAGGCGGTCCGAGCAAGGAAGTATAATTGCGCTACCAAAGGAAAGATGGTCAGAAAAGGAAACTGAGAGGATCAACTTGCCGAGCAATCAATGTGTCCGGGCGATATGCTGCAATTGCCTCTGAGATTTAGATTGCTTTCTATACACCTACCCGATCGGATCAACTTGGACGAGGGGCCAGCGCCTATCCCTCAGCATATAAATACAAGGAGGAGCTGTCCAAACCGAGGCAGCGACGCGCCCCTGGAGGCACCATAGATGAGGTCAGAGGACGCACACCGGCGGCGGCACATGTGCAAAGGGGAGGAACCATAGAAGGCCCCGATGACAGAACTCAAGCGCGTTGCGTGCGGTAATGGACGCGCCTACGGCGGTAGCACGCAAGCCATGCATCAGATGGAAGCGACGCGCCTGTGGAGGACGCGTCCATGCCCACGATACGTGCGCCAAGGTGGAGCGTGGTGGCGCCTTCGTAGTCTCTCGGCGGATACACCGGCGGCGACAACCATGGAGCGATGCATCATTGTTTTATGAGCCAGCATGCCGTCTTCTCTTTATTGTACGTATGTATTTTTTTCCTCATGTACAAGGTACAATCGAGACCGTGTACGACACATCCAGCGTATTGTGGCCACGCACGATGCGGCACTCTTCTCGTACAAGTGGAATGGAGGTGGCAGACGATCCGCCCAGCGGATGTGTCCACGGACAATGCAGCGCTCTTCTTAGACGACGGACGATGCGCCCGACGAAGCGCGGAGGAAGCGATGCAATGAAGGCGGTGGACAACGTCGCCAGAACAGGAGACTACATCGACACCGCCAGGCCCATCGCTAACAACCTGGTGCCGCGGAGGATGGCAATAAGGAGCTCGCTAGGACGATGCTCGTCGTCTTCTTCATCAAGCCGGCACCATGGAGGACGAAAGCGTGGAGGCTCGCAAGGATGCCCTCGCCGCGCCGCGGTGGATGGACGGAGCTCGCTAGGATGACGCCCGTCATCTTCTTCATCAAGCTGGCGCCTTGGAGGACGAAGGCGCGGAGGCTTGCGATGATGTCGTCGTCGTGCCGCGGTGGATGGCGCCATGGAGTTCGTCAAGACGATGCCAATGTCAACGTCATCAATCCGGTGCCATGGAGGAGGGAGAAGCGGAGCTTGCGGGGATGCCGCCACCGTGCCGCGGTGGATGGAGGAAGCTCAATAGGGCGATGACTGTCGTCTTCTTCATCAAGCTGGCGCCGTGGAGGACGAAGGCATGGAGCTCGCGAGGATGCCGCCACCGTGTCGTGGTGGATGGCGGCGCGGAGCTCGCCAAAACGACGCCCATCGCCAACATCATCAACCCGGTACCACAGAGGATCATGGTGCAGAGCTCGCAAGAGGGACGCCACTAACATCAACATCATCAAGCCGGTGTCGCGGAGGGTGGAGGCGTGGAGCTCGCGGGACAACACCACTGATGTGTACCTCGTCAAGATGGAGCCCGCGACCCGGAACCATGAAGAGGACACACGCCTTGGTGCTCCCCGCAACATGGAGCCCGCGATACGAAGAAGATGGTGCTACACGATAACACGTCTTCACCGACCCTTACCACGATCCTGCAATGTGTTACCTTTGTCTTGGCGGACCACCGAGTACGGCGTCGAGCCGAGACGAGGTGCACTCTTCATGGCGTGCGGGTCTCAGTGTACATGCAGTATGCTCCTTGTCTTACCAAACCACCGAATACGGCGTCTAGCTAGGATGGGGCATCAACCACGCCCTTCCATGATGTCACCTTTCTTCGGCACCGCAATGCTTTGCCCTTGTCTTGGTGGACCACCGAATACGGCGTCCTGACGAGATGAGGTGCACCATTCGTTGCATCAGGTCTCCTTTGTTGTACGGCTGGCATGATCCTTGTCTTAGCAGACCACCGTGTACGGCGTCTAGCTGAGACGGGGCATCAACCACGCCCCTCCATGATGTTACCTTTCTTCGGCCCCGTGGCGTGATTCTTGTTTTGGCAGACCACCGAATACGGAGTCTAGCCAAGACGAGGCATCCACCACGCCCCTCTAAGATGTTACCTTCCACAGTCTCGTGAGGCGGACTCTTTGTCTTCACAGACTGTCGTAATCTCGGCGTCTAGTCGAAACGAGGCACCAACCACACCAGCAATGCCGATGCAAGCAGCCGTTGGTTTTGCACTGACGCCAGTCTCCATAAAAGAATACTCCCGCGAGGCAACCCCTTGCATACCCGACGAAGCCGCTACATCATCAAGAAGTCCGAGCAGAGCATGACCCATGCAACTTCACACCGACTGTATCAACGTTGTCAAGACCGACGAGGCGCGACGGCGAGGGTGGACGTGGCTGGCACAAAGCCACGTTTTGAGCGGCACGTGTACTGACGAGGACACGGTCTTTGCCGACCCCCACACTACACACACACCATCATCATCATGTATGGAGAATGCGAAGCGAAGATGACGAAGACGACCGCACGGCTTAATCGGAGGTATCTCGCGGAGCAACCCGCGGGAGTAATTTACCGGGAGCTTTTCGAGGCCTCGGGAACCTGGAGACTGCACATCGCCATAGTCAGGTTGGCCACGCTAGTAGGCCACGGAGCGCATTCATTTTATGGGATCTTGTAATTTGTTTATCCGATGAGATTAATGAAATACTTGTTTCCCATATCCCTTTTCTTTGTGTACTATGGTACACTGGCATGCCCCCATTTTCTTTTCGCCGGAGAGAAATCAAACTCCTCCTCTTCTCTTCTAACGGAGTGCATATAAGATTTTTCTCGTGTCAAACAAGTTGGCACGCCCGGTGGGACCTGGTTCTCCTCCCATCTTTGCTTCGCTGTGGTCGTCGAAATCGTCTTCGCCAATCTCCCAATGTGCACATCATGCTATAAGGATCTCCGCCGGTAAGCCTCTTTCTTGCAGGTGAACTCTCCCACGGCAGCAAATCGGAGCCGTGATGATCTAGTACGGATCATTGCTGCCTATGGTCTTCACCGAGCATGGCGGTAGGGTCTACATGTACCAAGCCCAAGACCCCGCACAGTTTCAAACTGTGCAGTCAAAGAGGGCACAAAGGTGGGTGGCAACCAAGACGATGAAGCGCCACGAGCTAATGCTGGAGGCGCACCCTGTTGAAGGAGTCATCCCGGCAGACATCCATGGAGACATGGAGGCAGCTCAATGCCTCCGCGTTAATACCGCCAACGGGAGTGCAAGTGCGGCATCCCTTCACGCCTCTACCCGGCTCGGCTCCCACTCGGAGCTGCCAACGCCAACACCACGACGCACCGAGGTAAAGCTACCTGAAGGCTTGGAGGCCATCTCCCACAATCCGTGTAGGCTCATGGTTGCAGGTAGAATGAGGTGCCAATCGCCATGCCATCATCGTTAACATGAGCACCTCGATGACAGTCTTCACCAACTCACCACTTAGAGTGGGCACATCCTAACATGCCCCCATGTTCGAAACGATGGTCATGACATCAAGATGATGAGAGAAACCCTCGACCCAATCAACGGTGGCAGCCATGGGACCTCCACAACAAACACTTCCACCACTACACACATCCCACCTAGGTGGGGGGATCGGCCACAACTCAAGGTAACGGCAAACAGGGCTGCATCACCCACTCGGCACCATGCGCCACCCCGTTCTCTCCAGGTGAAGCGTCATTAATGCAGCCACAAACTGGAGCTCTCCCAACATGATACGTGACTGGTCCAAGGTGGGGGTTGTTCACTCATCGCTGATATGGAGCTATCATGGGGTGGTGTGTTGTCTACACCACCGTCGTCGTGGAGCTTTCCCAAGGCGTGGGGATCCATCTACATCACCGTCGCCGACATGGAGTGCCCCAAGGCAGGGCGCTATCTACACCGCCATCGACATGGAGCCCCCCGAAGGCAGGGCGCCATATACCTCCGTTGGCACGGAGCTTGGCTAGGCGGAGCTCTTTCTTCTCCACCGTTGACACAGATATCTCAAAAGATGGGGCGGCTTCTGGACCGTCATCCCACAGCTTTCCCAAGGCGGGGATATCATCTACGTTGCTGCCTCCCACTCGGAGATTGGTCCGGGTGGGACTTGGTCTAAACCGCCGCCAACAAGGAGCTTAGCCTTGGGTGGTGGTCGGTCTACACCGTCACAGACATGTTAACGCCCCAGGAGGAGCGTCATCTACATCATCACCAACACTGAGCTCGACTAAGGGCGAGCACCGTCTACACCATCTTGGAGCTCCCCAGAGGCGGGCACGACTTTTGCGCCTCTACCAACAGGGGGCTCGATCAAGGCATGGTCACATCCACACCGCCGCCAATGAGGAGCTCACCAGACGTGGAGCATCGTCTAGACCGCCTCCAATGTGAAGCATCGCCCGAACGTGGGTGCCATTTACATAGCCTCGGAGCACGCTTATGGTGGGCGTGCCGCTCGCTCCTCGCCAACATGGAGTGCACCAAAAGTTGGCCGTCATCTACACCACCCGTGACCATGTTGGAGGCGTCATCATCAACCTCCGACATAACGAGGAACGCTGCTACATCAACATGTCATCACCGTCTTCATCGACGTCACACTCGGCGGGGATGCTGACTACATTGAAACGCTGCCATCCGACTACATTGACACGACGTCGCAATCTTCATCAACTCTTCATCTGGCGAGGGTGTCGTCTACATCGATGCCGACGGATGTCCACATGACGTCATCATCTTCTTTGAATTACTACCTGGCGAGGACACATACTGCACCGGCACGCCACCTTTCTTCTACACCGAGCGAAGTTCGTCCCCGTAACTGCGACGCCCCAAGGTCTACATCGACGCGCTAGTATTATCGTCATCTTTAAGCACCGTTGTCATGCGGCGTCACGCAAGTATTCTCCAACTTCTACATCAACACGCTTACCCAACATCGTCCAAGCTCCGACGAGGCAAAGCTATACTCCGTCGGCATGTCTTTTTCCGATGAAGCAATCCATATCTTGCTAGGCACCGACGAGGCAAAGGTAAGTCATCCAGTTCGACACTTACAAGGTGAACACCCCCAGGCTGGGCACCGACGAGGCGAAGGCCGCCCACTTCATCATTGGACAATTGACAAGACGAAGGTATATGGCTAAGCATGGCCAGAGCGATGGGCGTACCGCTCTCCCCTTCACTTCATCACAACATCCCCACCATCTACACCAAGCCAACGGCGCAATCGGAGCATTCAACAAGACGCTCGGCAAGATACTCAAGAAGACGGTGACAAGGAATCAGAGAGACTGACAAGGAATCAGCCCGTACCCCAACACTGGCAACTCCGTTTCTCTCGTTTACAGGAGTGAGGCGGTCCTACCACTGTAGGTCCAGCTACCCTCTTTGAGGGTGGCTATTCAAGATGAGATCACCTAAGATGAACAGGTACAACTGCGGTTTCAGGAGCTCGACGCCCTTGAAGAGGGGCGACTTAATGTCCTACAAAACCTGGAGCTTTACCGCCAGAATATGGTGAGAGCTTACGACAAGCTCGTCAAGCAACGCGTCTTCCGAAAAGGCGAGTTGGTTCTCGTGCTCAGGCGACCCATCGTCGTGACGCACAAGACAAATGGCAAGTTCGAACCAAAGTGGGAAGGGCCATACGTCATCGAGCAACTCTAAGACGGGGGGGGGGGCATACCAGCTCATCGATTCCCAAGGAGTCCGACCTATGCCCCCGATCAACGGAAGGTTCCTCAAAAAATATTTTTCTTAAAATTTTGCCTCTTTTGTTGCCTCTTTTGGATTTTCATTGGGGAAACTTTTTCTGTGGGCTTTTGGATCCATGATGCATTCTTCTTAGCATTTCGTGGATATATCTAGTTTTCCCCAATTTTTACGGACTAAGTCCAACAAAAAATGGCTTCCCCCTATCGCACTACGCTGTTGATTGAAGTTTTGGCTACCCTAGGTCTTGTTGGAGGGCGGCACAACGTGTCGATTTGTAGGTGGAGCGGCTCCTACACCCACAATGCACGACACGTACCAAGTGTATGCTTCCGGACGCAACGGAGACGATTACTTGGGCACTTCTGAGTATTGAGATCCCGCGCTCTTCATGTTTCCTGGCATGCCTCGTGTTCACAGAGGCTCGCACTCCAGGGAAGACCATAGGAAAAGATCATGGAGGGCTGCCTGACCCAACACAAGTTGGTTTGGTGTGTAGTCACATGGCAACCCTCGGGTGCGCCACGAGAAGCCCCAGATAAAATGCTAGAGGGTTTTTCCTAT
Source organism: Triticum aestivum (assembly GCF_018294505.1). Taxonomy (NCBI): domain Eukaryota; kingdom Viridiplantae; phylum Streptophyta; class Magnoliopsida; order Poales; family Poaceae; genus Triticum; species Triticum aestivum. Next base: position 174,662,246 of record NC_057805.1, on the reverse strand, counting down.
TCCACAGAGGTGAACAGTTCCCTTCCAAGTTCCCAAGGTGGGCCCCAAGAAATCTCGGAAGAAGATTCCTCAAGAAGTTCGAGCCAAATGTCAAAACAAGTCCATGAAGTCCGCGGCCAATCAATAATCCGCGTGAGTAATCAAGATGAAATTCTGAAAGTCCAAGAAGCAAATTCAAGAAAGAAAATCCAAACAATCCAAGAAGCAATCAAGCGGTCCCAAGCAGTAAGGAACCCACTGGAAGGAAGGCGGGAGGAAGCTGTTCACCACCACTCAATATGCATGAAGAAAAATCGCCAAGCCGTTGACCCAAAACCATTTACCCCGAACTTATCACACCCAAGTCTCTGGGTTAATGAGGCGTGTGGAGGGGGCATGTTGAGCTGTGGGGGCCCTCAGTATGATGATGGGCTAGAGTATGAATATTTGCTGCCTCTCGGAAGCATCCCGAAACACGGTGTCTTCATACACGTACACCAAAGCTATTTAAGTTGTTGAGTTGCAATCGTCAAGGTCTTTCGACGGTTCCCAATGACAATTTCTTAGGTAGCCTTCTCAGATATCTCGCCTATAGCTGGTGTATAACGGGAAAGCCAACATTTTAAATCCCGCAAACTTTTTTCTCTTTCTTTTTTGCCTGTTTTTGTTTGGTGCTTCTAGATTGTGCTCCTCCGACATCTTCGCAGCCTTGGAGAGGCAATCCCTGTCATCGTCGACGGCATTCCAACGACAAGCCACTACATCGAGCTACGTCAGGGGTGTTCGGGTGCAGCAATACCCATGCGTCCCTGACAACACCGACAACAGCTCGACAACCAATGGTCTACACCGGCACGCATAATGGGTGCCAGAAGGCAACACCTGCGCTCATGAAGGTGGAGCCGATTCGTCTCGGCAACCCCGTCTCCAACAACAATGAAGCATGGGGGCAATGTCAACCCCTCAGTTATTCGTAAGGCCGATGGCGTCCCGGCGCACCACCAGAATTGGCACACCATGGATGGTGTGACGGTTCGCTCAACGAAGGGGAGCTATCGACGGTCTACCGATGCCTCGCCTACATCGCCACAAGGAGATCACAGGAGCAGTGCAACACGCCAGTGCGGCCAGTGTGAATCTGTGAAACCCTTCAATCAAGTCGGCTGGCACCGTAGCAGCTAGACGGTCGCGACGAGATTGGTAAAAAAAATCTTTTCATTTTTAGGATAAGGCATGATGTTTTGCCTTGGAATGAAGAACGAATAGGGTTGCTTCGCGGGCCCGCATCGTGCCTGTTATACGATCCCAACGAGTTCCCTATAAAATACAAGTGTGGATGGAAATACCTACACCATACAACATTGATATATGAATAATACTCGAGCATCTTCGGAACAATGAGTCACCAGCTCCACGAGTCGACACTTCCTCAGTTATTCAGGCCGCACACATGTTGATGCGCGGAATCAATCCAAAAGAATTTATTTTCACCAAACTAAGTTCGATCGTTTCACGCTCGAACTTTATTTGGTGAGGGGGCATTTGTTCGACGTGTTTTTGTAACAAATAAGAGATTTTTTTTTCATGATACGATGCACGGGAAGAAACATATCTATTCATGGGGTAGCTAGTTTTGTACCTTGTGCATGGCAAAATTGTCTACGTGCTTGCATGCATCCAAGGCCATGCACATAAGTAGCATGCGTCAATGGATTCGACACAGAGAAGGAAATGTGCACAAGTTGTCTTGCACATGCATGCTTCTTGGCTATTAAATTAGTACATGGAGTCAATTAGCACACGTAGCCATCCATGCACGCATTTGAAGGATAAGTATATACGTATCTGACTATGTATGTGGTGTATGGGCACAGCAGGCAGTACATACAAATATATGCGTCTAAGTAACCATGTGTATGAGTACGTATTTGGGTGTTCAGTGCGCCGGCTGGCAGCACGTGTACATTCGTACATACCCAAATAGGTGAGTGTATCTTTGGCATGGAAATCACAGAGCCGCTGCTAGAGGGCAATCCCACGTACGGCTGATAACTGACCAGGTAAGTTTTCTTTCTTGATTTTGTTCTAAACTAAATAAATGCAGGCGGTCCGAGCAAGGAAGTATAATTGCGCTACCAAAGGAAAGCTGATCAGAAAAGGAAACTGAGAGGATCAACTTGCCGAGCAATCAACGTGTCCGGGTGATATGCTGCAATTGCCTCTGTGATTCAGATTGCTTTCTATACACCTGCTTGATCGGATCAACTTGGACGAGGGGCCAGCGCCTATCCCTCAGCATATAAATACAAGGAGGAGCCATCCAAACCGAGGCAGCGACGCCCCCCTGGGGGCAGTGTAGAAGAGGTCAGAGGACGCACACCGGCGGCGGCACATGCGCAAAGGGGAGGAACCTTAGAAGGCCCTGATCACAGAACTCAAGAGCGTTGCGCGTGGTAATGGACGCGCCTGCGGCGGCGGCGCGCAAGCCATGCATCAGATGGAAGAGACGCGCCTGTGGAGGACGCGTCCATGCCCACGATACGTGTGCCAAGGTGGAGCATGGTGGCGCCTTCGTAGTCTCTCGGCGGATACACTGGCGGTGACAACCATGGACAGATGCATCATTGTTTTATGAGCCAGCATGCCGTCTTCTCTTTATTGTACGAATGTATTTTTTCCTCATGTACCAGGTACAATCAAGACCGTGTACGACACGTCCAGCGGATTGTGGCCACGGACGATGCTGCACTCTTCTCTTACAAGTGGAATGGAGGTGGCGGACGATCCGCCCAGCGGATGTGTCCACGGACAATGCAGCGCTCTTCTTAGACGACGGACGATGTGCTCAGCGGAGCGCGGAGGAAGCGGTGCTTTTCTCGTACCAGATGCAATGAAGGCGGTGGACGACGCCACCAGAATAGGAGACTACATCGACACCGCCAGGCCCATCGCCAACAACCTGGTGCCACGGAGGATGGCAATAAGGAGCTCCATGGACGATGCTTGTTGTCTTCTTCATCAAGCTGGCGCCATGGAGGACAAAAGCGTGGAGGCTCGCGAGGAGGCCGTCACCGTGCCGCGGTGGATGGACGGAGCTTGCTAGGACGACGCCCGTCATCTTCTTCATCAAGCTGGCGCCTTGGAGGACGAAGGCGTGGAGGCTCGCGAGGATGTCGTCGCTGTGCCGCGGTGGATGGCGCCATGGAGTTCGCCAAGACGACGCCAATGTCAACATCATCAATCCGATGCCATGGAGGAGGGAGAAGCGGAGCTTGCGGGGATGCCGCCACCGTGCCGCGGTGGATGGACGAAGCTCGATAGGATGACGCATGTCGTCTTCTTCATCGAGCTGGCGCCATGGAGGACGAAACGTGTGGAGCTCACGAGGATGCCGCCACCATGTCATGTGGATGGCGGCGCGGAGCTTGCCAAGATGACGCCCATCGCCAACATCATCAACCCGGTACCACAGAGGATCATGGTGCAGAGCCCGCAAGAGGGACGCCACTAACATCAACATCATCAAGCCGGTGTCGCGGAGGACGAAGGCGTGGAGCTCGCAGGACAACATCACTGATGTGTACCTCGTCAAGATGGAGCCCGCGACCCGGAACCATGAAGAGGACACACGCCTTGGTGCTCCCCGCAACACGTAGCCCGCGATACGAAGAAGATGGTGCTACATGATGACACGTCTTCACCGACCCTTACCACGATCCTGCGATGTGTTTCCTTTGTCTTGGCGGACCACCGAATACGGCGTCCAGCCGAGACGAGGTGCACTCATCATGGCGTGCAGGTCTCAGTGTACATGCAGTATGCTCCTTGTCTTAGGAAACCACCGAATACGGCATCTAGCTAGGATGGGGCATCAGCCACGCCCTTCCATGATGTCACCTTTCTTCGGCACCGCGATGCTTTGCCCTTGTCTTGGTGGACCATGGAATACGACATCCAGACGAGATGAGGTGCACCCTTCATTGCATCAGGTCTCCTTTGTTGTACGGGTGGCGTGGTCCTTCTCTTAGCAGACCACCGTGTACGGCGTCTAGCTGAGACGGGGCATCAACCACGCCCCTCCATGATGTTACCTTTCTTCGGCCCCGTGGCGTGATTCTTGTTTGGCAGACCACCGAATACGGAGTCTAGCCAAGACGAGGCAACCACCATGCCCCTCTAAGATGTTACCTTCCACGGTCTCGGGAGGCGGAGTCTTTGTCTTCACAGAGTGTCATAATCACGGCAGTCAAGACGAGGCACCATCCACACCGGCAATGCCGATGCAAGCAGCCTTTGGTTTTACACCGACGCCGGTCTCCATAAAAGATTACTCCCACGAGGCAACCGACGCCGAGACGAGGTGCACTCTTCATGGCGTGCGGGTCTCAGTGTACATGCAGTATGCTCCTTGTCTTACCAAACCACCGAATACGGCGTCTAGCTAGGATGGGGCATCAACCACGCCCTTCCATGATGTCACCTTTCTTCGGCACCGCAATGCTTTGCCCTTGTCTTGGTGGACCACCGAATACGGCGTCCTGACGAGATGAGGTGCACCATTCGTTGCATCAGGTCTCCTTTGTTGTACGGCTGGCATGATCCTTGTCTTAGCAGACCACCGTGTACGGCGTCTAGCTGAGACGGGGCATCAACCACGCCCCTCCATGATGTTACCTTTCTTCGGCCCCGTGGCGTGATTCTTGTTTTGGCAGACCACCGAATACGGAGTCTAGCCAAGACGAGGCATCCACCACGCCCCTCTAAGATGTTACCTTCCACAGTCTCGTGAGGCGGACTCTTTGTCTTCACAGACTGTCGTAATCTCGGCGTCTAGTCGAAACGAGGCACCAACCACACCAGCAATGCCGATGCAAGCAGCCGTTGGTTTTGCACTGACGCCAGTCTCCATAAAAGAATACTCCCGCGAGGCAACCCCTTGCATACCCGACGAAGCCGCTACATCATCAAGAAGTCCGAGCAGAGCAGGACCCATGCAAGTTCAACACCGACTACATCAACGCTGTCAAGGCCGACGAGGCGCGACGGCAAGGGCAGACGTGGCTAGCACAAAGCCACGTTTTGAGCGGCACGTGTACTGATGAGGACACGGTCTTTGCCGACCCCCACACTACACACACACCATCATCATCATGTATGGAGAATGCGAAGCAAAGACGATGGAGACGACCGCACGGCTTAATCGGAGGTATCTCATAGGGCAACCCGCGGGAGTAATTAACCGGGAGCTTTTCGAGGCCTCGGGAACCAGGAGACCGCACATCGCCATAGTCAGGCTGGCCGCGCTAGTAGGCCACGGAGCGCATTCATTTTATGGGATCTTGTAATTTTGCTTATCCGATGTGATTAATGAAATACTTGTTTCCCATACCCATTTTCTTTGTGTACTATGGTACACTGGCACGGCCGCATTTTCTTTTCCCCGACGCATGAGTGAAATCAAACTCCTCCTCTTCTCTTCTAACAGAGTGCATATAAGATTGTTCTCGTGTCAAACAATTTTGTATATATCAAGAAATTCCAGAAAGTAGTTAAAAGTTCTAAAGATCATAGAAATTAAACTGTAACTCCAAATGAAATAATTTATATATGAAAAATGATTAGGAAAATCCAAAGAATCTGTTTGTGGCATTTTCATGCATGTTAGAACAACTTAAAGCTGCTGAATTGGATAAATCAATAAATGGCATTTGAACTGCCTTACATGGAGTTTGAATTTGAACCTTTGGTTCAAACCAACTTCATTTAATCTGGTTGCTAGATGCATTAGCCCAAAACACATCATATTTCCATGTCATGATCATGCATCATATTGCTGCATTGCATTGATTGTGTTCTTTCTCTGTTGCCGGTGGTTGTTCCCCCTCAGTAGATGTATGTTCCGACGATGAGTTCGATGACACCGATGAAGAACTATACAATCTTCAGAAGTGCCAGGAAAGCAAAACCCCCTTGTTCATTCCGATATAATCCCACTCTCTCGCTCCTGCTCTCTTTTACTGCATTAGGACAACAATGATTCAACTATTACATGCTGCGGTAGTTTAACCCCTTTCCTCTGCATGACCTGTCATTGCCACACTAAATAGATGAAACCCACTAGCATGAGTACGAGTTGTTTGAGCCCTGATGTGCCTACTCATTCATGCTTGTTGTCATGCCTGTTACTGCTTAGAGTTGAGTCAGGTCTGATTCATCGGGGATGAATTGGAATGTGGTGAACATGTCCTACTGTTGAGAGCCAAGTGTGTGAACGCGATTTGGTAAAGGTAGCGGTGAGAGGCCATGTAGGAGTACATGGTGGGTTGTCTCATTGAAACCATCATCAGGAACTGAGTTCTGTGTTTGTGATCCATGAACAGTTACTACCACACATTGGGCTCCGGGCACTCCAAGCTCTCTCGACTTATTAATCAACCTGATCTCTGTCTAGGAGTTGCAACTAGTTTCTGGTGTTTGTAGGTTGTGTTAGTAGTCTACCAAGTGGCACCCGGTACAGGTGGGCTTGGGACAGACTAGGCACCATGCCACGGTGTACCAAGCGTAGATCCATTGTTGAGGTGGGCGTGGGAACCCTGCACACATCGTTTGGGGTCGTGAGCGACACCCCGGCCGGATCTCCTTGCGGATGGAACCCGAATAGGCGATAAACCTGGACCAGAGACTTGTGTGGTTAGTCAGGTCATGGCCGACTCCCTCGCCAGGCTTCCGCTTGAAGGTTGCCGAGATACACGACGTGTACATGGTGGTAAGTGGCGAGAGCGTGTGTGAATAAGTACACCCCTGCAGGGTTATAAATGATCTATTCGAATAGCCGCGTCCGCGGTAAAGGACTTCTGGGTTGCCTGTACAATTCATAGACAAGTGAAAGTGGATACTCTAAAACTCGCAAGATAAGCGTGAGTGCTATGGATGGCCTTCTCGTAGGGAGACGGGAGTGGATCCATGGTGGTGTATTGATATGGTGAATATGTGGACTCGTGTGCGCCAGCACAGAAGAGTTACTTGCAGTCATAGTTTAGGTTAGCCACTGAGTCAAAGCTAGCTTGCTGCTGTCAAACTCCACCACCCCCTTTATTGATACTGATGCATATGTAGCTAGATCTGATGGAAGTCTTGCTGGGTACATTTGTACTCACGTTTTCTTATTTTATGTTTTGCAGAGAGACTTCAGTCTCGCAAGTAGTTCCGTGTGGACCCGACGTTTAGCTTGTTACCTCAGCTACGATCTTGTACCCTTGGGAGGGTCTTGTAGATAGTCAGGCTTCTCAGCCCTTTTCATTTGTAGTTGTCTGTACTCATACATGTTTATGCTTCCGCTTGATGCTTGTATGCTCTGTATGTTGGGTCATGAGACCATGTTTGTAATACTTGGCTCCTCGAAGCCTAATGAATAAATACTCTGAGTCATAGAGTCTTGTTGTGATGCCATGTTGTATTTGCACATATCGAGCATATTGTGTGTATGATTTTGAAATGCTTAGTATGTGTGGGATCCGACAACCTAGTTGTCTATCCTTGGTAGCCTCTCTTATGGGGAAATGTAGTCTAGTGCTTCCACTGAGCCATGGTAGCCTGCAACAGGCCGGGTTCCCGGAGTCCTGTTAGCCCAGTTGCTACAGCCCGGATTCATACGCTGATGACCGACACGTTCGATGATGGTTCATGTATGCTTGTCCCTGTAAGTTAGTGCCACTTTGGGTTCACAACTAGTCATGTCGGCCCGGGTTCTCTCTCATATGGATGCTAGTGACATTATCATATATGTGAGACAAAAGGCGCAAACGGTCTCGGGCCAGGTAAGGTGGCACCTGTGGGAATACCGTGCGTGAGGCCGCAAAGTGATATGAGGTGTTACATGCTAGATCGATGTGACTTAGAATCGGGGTCCTAACAGCTTTGGTATCAGAGCCTGACTGCCTGTAGGATTACCAAGCCAAACTGGTCGAAGTTGAGTCTAGAAATGCTTTAGTTATATAAGGGAATTGATTGTGGAAGGGAACGTAAGGCTCTTTTTACTCCTTTACCTTATGCCCCTCTGATCTGATTCAACCTCTTCTTTTCTATGGGGATTAAGAACTAGGCTTCTCATCTTTCTATCAGGATCACGTGTTACTAATCCGTAGACTTATAGGATTGTTGGTTAAGCCTCAGTTTTGTTCCTACTACTTCCGTGTGTTAACAGTTTGTCTCGGAACCTTGTTATTGTGATGTTGAGTGGTTATGCCACCATTTTGCAGGATGTCTCAAATATTTTTGAGCATTTACAGCCGTTATGCTGTCCGGGTCATCCCAGGTTTCTAAATAGTCAGATGCATTTGCAAATCCTTCCTCCCAGTTCTCGATGTCCTATTGGGCCAGATTAATCACACTAACCAGTGTGTTGAGGTACTCCACTGCCTCGACATATATGTTGAAGCTATTATTATGACCCTAGGTGTCTTAGAGAACCACCTAGTAATCCATCCATGTTTTGTATCCCCAATCTGATGATCCTAGCCATTATTTTTGAAAGCATCCCGTGATGCCATTTAGTAGTAGGTATTCTACTCCTGGGTTCTTGAACCTAAGATTCACTCTACTTACTTCATGTTGATAGTGTTTTCTAGTTCCTTTAGGAAATTAGTAATCTTGTGATAGTCTTCAAGGTCCATGGTGTATCATTCTTCCAATACCATGAACCATTATGGCAGAAGTTCTTTTGAACCAAAAGATCACAACAAGAGTGCTCTTGACGAGTTCTCCGTTCAATAGTTGTGACTTTGCCAATCCTACCTTCTGCATGGATTATCCGAAAGAAATATATTGAACTCGCTCGACATACTAATCCATGCATCCACAACTCAGAAAGTTATATGTTCTTTGAGTTGTCCCTCTTTAGCTATTTTTCGACCATTGTCTACCAATTGATAGTCATGAGTAGTTGTGCATTCGTGTCATCGATGCCTATTATTTTTTATGGTCCGTCAAGCCATTCTATTCCGGAATGACTAGGAGAAACAAACTCCAGTACCTCATCCATATCCAGGATTGGTTCAAAGTAGTTGTGCTCTGCAGATCAAAATGCCAATCCAGCTTTTGTTCTGTTCTACCTTGGAGTGCTACCCTCTTTATGTCGGGAATATCATAGGAATTGCACAACCTCTTATGAGTTCTTGACGTAGTGATACTTCTCGCCATAGCTATTCATTCCTCGGTTCCCGTGTTATTGTAACCGGAATGCCGACAAGTGAATCGTGATGTGTGAAATCAATACTCCTAGCAACCATGTTGCTTGGTAGTTAATGGACAATACTCTGATTCTTAGCATGCTGGTTATTGAGTCATCATCCTAAGAATGATCGTGCTACCTAGTCCTTATTTGTGGTGCACTCTTCGATCAATGAGTTAGGATTGTGTCAATCCCTCACCCTTTTGATCATATCATCTTGCCTCGAAAGCAAGATTGCTCCCGAGCTTAATAACATTTCGGTGGTTCATGATTTTCCGGATATCTTCATGGAAGTATCACCAGGTCGTCCCCTGACCGATATGTTGAGTTCGTGATCAAGTTGGTTTTCCAATAAACCACTCTTTCTCCAAGAATCCGTGTTGTATACCCCTGAGCTAGTTGGTTAAGCCAAACAACAACTTGGAGAGTTGGAAGATAAAAGCTTGTCTGACTTAGTTCATGTTAAGGGATATCTTGTGTTTGTGTGTTTGTTGTAGAAAGATGATTTCTTCATCGATTCGTCCTCGTGATCAGTTGTTGAAGTTATCACCTTGCCCAAACCTTGATTTGAGTGTGGTCCATCGTCAAATCAAGTTAGAACCAACGATATTTGTAATGTTGTCTTACCCATGGTTGATTCCTCGATCATACACCATTACATATTTTGGTCTGGCTAGTACTATCACATTGTTCACATAATGGTGGAAGTCTAGTGATATGGAAATTCCGATGAGTTGTTGTTGAGTCCATCAGCAGCATTTTGTCTCCTCCATGATTCGTGTTGAACGTTGAGCTAGTGTTGGAAACTTTGTAAGCATTGCCTTCATGTTCCGCTCATGAGGTATATGTTTTGGTGAAAGAAGTGTCTTTCTCCAAGTTCACGTGCATTAGGTGTAAGTTGCCGCCCTGAGTTTGAGAAAGGTTTGTTTTGTTTCCTCTGGAATCATCCCAAATCAGTCATGCATATGTGCGAAGTATTCTATGGTTTGGTAGATTAATTACCTCCACTCCATACGTATTCCCTAGCACACCAAGCCACTGATTGATTTGTTCAAGGAGAAGAAGTTCCTTCTTAAGAGCTAATCATGACTTATGCAAGGACTTCGTTATCCACAATGATGGTTCCCCACATGAACTCGGTAGTGTTTTATTATCAGACTACTATGTGGTCATGCTTGTCTGGGACAGCGTGTTCACATGTGTGTAGCAGAACTAGCCCATTTTTTGGAGCTTGCTATCGTAGTTCATTCCCCGAGAATCTCGCAACGCCATCTCATCGATTGGTGTTGCAAACTTCCATTTTTCTTTCTAGACTTCATGAGTCTGGAATGTCCTGACCCCAACTAGATCTGAATCTCAGGCAGATATGATGGTTGGCACATTTCCCAAGAACTATACTAATGGTCTCTCTGTAACCCGGTAAGTGGATGTCGTGGCCAACACACCCAGCCGGAAGACCTATTATTGCAGTATCTTGATTGAGAAAGTTGGCCACCTCCCCATAAGGATTTCGTACGATTTACTTCCATAGTTTTGCTTATGGATTCTTGTGCTCCCGAAGTCCGACCTTTACTTGATGGCCATGTTCAGCTCTTAAGCATGACAATGGTAGCTAGAACATCAAGGAGAACATTAGAAGCGGAGTGCTAAATGTCTCTCGGTCGACCATCCAACTTTCGTTCCCTTGGCCTCGGTAAGGTGAAATATGAGAAAGTGTTGTCTTCCTTTGCATTTGTATTGTCCATCACTATTCATCATGGTAGTAAGATGTGTTGCCAGGATCCTCGGCACGGATGTTGATAAGACCTTGATGAGTATGGAAATGCTCAAGTTCTTGAGAGCACACTCATTCACTAGGTTATATCCTCTATATCAATTGGGATGTGCCTCCCGTTTGCCGAGTTGTTCTATAACCATAGTTTCCTTTCCGAACTGAGTATGCCATTTCCCCGAACCCCTTCAAACGATCATCGTGAATTGCTCGTTCTCCGAGGAAATCGTTTCCTGTGGAATATCCTTTCGTTGTCATTGAGTTGAGTGAAGATCTCGAGAGCAAGGATATTATGATCAACATGAAGCAAGGAAGCAACGTTGCTATGAAGGGCAGTTGGATCATGAAGATTGTAATAGTTCGAGTCCCCTCTTCCTTTTACCCTATGCTTGAATCTCGGGACGAGATACTTGTTTAGTGGGGGTGAGTTGTCACATCCCTAGTTCTGGTTTGCTCTAGGCTAGCTAGTCATGTGTGCATCATGTTTAAAATTCAATGAATTTGAAATGGGGACTTGTGAAAGCCTCAAAAATCATTTTGAAAATGATCAACATAAAAAATAGCTTCAATTTGGCCCAAGAAAATGTTCCTGTTTTTCTCTAATAATATTGGCCAGAGTTAAAATTCCAACCAATATTTTTGGGAGCTCAGAAGTATTTATTTTTGGCCATTTGAGTTAATCCAGTAAATATTTGCATTGTATATATATATATATGTTATATATATTATATATGTCCAATAATTATGATTTTTATTGTGGGGCTCTGGAATAATCCAATTAGTTCCTATATTAATTTTCAGAAGAAAATAAATTGGTTTAGTATTTTACTAATTCAGAAACAAAATTAAAGAAATAGAAAAGAAAACAAAATAGGAAAAAAGGGGAGAGAGGCTTACCTGGGCCACTTACCAGCCGACCCAGCAGTTCGGCCCAGCTGACTGGCCACGCCAGTCGTCCCTCTCCTCTCGCCAGGAGGACAGCGGCGCGTGCCCGCGGCGTGCAAGCACGCGCACCGCCACCTCCTGCCTGCCTGCTGCCTCCCCGACGCCGCTACGAGCGCCACGTAGCCCCCCGACCTCTCTCGCACTCTCCCTCGCCCTCATCCCCTCCTCTATCTCTCTCTCACGTGCACGGCCGAACGCCACCGTCGCCGCCGCTTGCAGTTGCCGCGGCCAGAGCCACCTCCTCACCCTCCACCTGAGCCCAGAGCTAAGCCACGACCTCTTCTTCGTCCCCATCCAGCTACACGTCACCGGGCGCCCTGCCTCGCCGTCACCACCGTCTTCTTCCTCCTCGGGTCGTCGAGATCACCATCGCACATTCGTCGTCGCCAACGATTCCCCGAGCCACCCAGCTGCACCAGAAGAATCACCGTGAACACCTGCGCCTTCCCCCTCTCACCCCGTAGTCTAACTCGCCCTCTAGCGCTAGCGCTGCAGCGCCCGAGAGCTCGCTGCCGCCGTCCATGGCGCCGCCGCGGCCACAACTGCTACCACCCTCGTCCGAGCTCATCAGCGCGTTCGTTTCAGCCCCAGGAGCCGAACGCACCCGCCTACAACCCCTGCCGTGCCCCGTAGCGTCAAACCGCACGCCACCGAACTCCGACCGCCGCCGCGAGCTCTGCTCCGGCGAGCTCAGGCCACACCTCGTCCTCCCGTCACCTCCCCTGGATGCGGGCAAGCACGGGCTACACCCCGGTGCCCTTAGCCGCTGCCCCCGTGGCCTGTAACACGGACACCGCCATGTCCCATGGTCGCCAACAATGACCTCGCCGGCCTGGCAGGTGGACCCCACCGGCCAGGAGTTTAATTAGCACTAATTAACCCCCCACCTAATGACACTAATAGTGGCCCCGGTGCCCTAATCTCTTAATTAGATTAGCAATAACCCCCTGTTAATTAGTTGTGTCACTGACGTGTGGACCCCACACGTCAGGTTTGACCTGGTTAGCGTCGTTGACTTGCTAACGCAGACATGACGTCATGCTGATGCAATTAATCATTTTCTGGATTTTATATATATCAGGAAATTCCAGAAAGTAGTTCAAACTTCTAAAAATCATAGAAATTAAACTGTAACTACAACTGAAATAATTTATATATGAAAAATGATCAGAAAATCCAAAGAATCTGTTTATGGCATTTTCTTGCATGTTAGAACAACGTATAGCTACTGAATTGCATAAATCAATAAATGACATTTGAAATGCCTTACATGGAGTTTGAATTTGAACCTTTGGTTCAAACCAACTTCATTTAATCTGGTTGCTAGATGCATTAGTCCAAAACACATCATATTTCCATGTCATGATCATGCATCACATTGCTGCATTGCATTGATTGTGTTCTTTCTCTGTTGCCGGTGGTTGTTCCCCCTCGGTAGATGTGTGTTCCGACGATGAGTTCGATGACACCGATGAAGAACTATACTATCTTTAGAAGTGCCAGCCAAGCAAAACCCCCTTGTTCATTCCGATATAATCCCACTCTCTCGCTCCTGCTCTCTTTTACTGCATTAGGACAACAGTGATTCAACTGTTACATGCTGTGGTAGTTGAACCCCTTTCCTCTGCATGACCTTTCATTGCCACAGTAAATAGATGAAACCCGCTAGCATGAGAAGGAGTTGTTTGAGCCCTGATGTGCCTACTCATTCATGCTTGTTGTCATGCCTACTACTGCTTAGAGTTGTGTCAGGTCTGATTCATTGGGGATGAATTGGAATGTGGTGAACATGTCCTACTTTTGAGAGCTAAGTGTGTGAACACGATTTGGTAAAGGTAGTGGTGAGAGACCATGTAGGAGTACATGGTGGGTTGTCTCATTGAAACCGTCCTCGGGAATTGAGTTCTCTGTTAGTGATCCATGAACAGTTACTACCACACATTGGGCTCCGGGCACTCCAAGCTCTCTCGACTTAATAATCAACCTGATCCCTGTCCAGGAGTTGCAACTAGTTTCTGGTGTTTGTAGGTTGTGTTAGTAGTCTACCAAGTGGCACCCAGTGCAGCTGGGCTTGGGACAGACTAGGAACCATGGCACGGTGTACCAAGCGTAGATCCATCTGTCGAGGTGGGCTTGGGAACCCTGCACACATCGTTTGGGCCGTGAGCGACACCCCGACCAGATCTCCTTGCGGATGGAACCCGAATAGGCGATAAACCTGGACTAGAGACTTGTGTGGTTCGTCAGGTCGTGGCCGACTCCCTCGCCAGGCTTCCGCTTGAAGGTTGTCCAGATACACGACGTGTAGATGGCGGTAAGTGGTGAGGGCGTGTGTGAAGAAGTACACCCCTACAGGATTATAAATGATCTATTCGAATAGCCGCGTCCGTGGTAAAGGACTTCTTGGTTGCCTGTACAGTTCATAGACAAGTGAAAGTGGATACTCTAAAACTCGCAAGATAAGCGTGAGTGCTATGGATGGCCTTCTCGTAGGGAGACGGGAGCGGATCCATAGTGATGTATTGATATGGTGAATATGTGGACTCGTGTGCGCCACAACAAAAGAGTTACTTGCAGTCATAGTTTAGGTTAGCCACTGAGTCAAAGCTGGCTTGCTGCAGTCAAACTCCACCACCCCCCTTTGTTGATATTGATGCATATGTAGCTAGATTTGATGTAAGTCTTGCTGGGTACATTTGTACTCATGTTTTCTTATTTTATGTTTTGTAGAGAGACTTCAGTCTCGCTAGTAGTTCCGCGTGGACCCGACGTTCAGCTTGTTACCTCAACTACGATCTTGTACCCTTGGGAGGGTCTTGTAGATAGTCAGGCTTCGCAGCCCTTTTCATTTGTAGTTGTCTGTACTCAAACATGTTTATGCTTCCGCTTGATGCTTGTATGGTCTGTATGTTGGGTCATGAGACCATGTTTGTAATACTTGGCTCCTCGGAGCCTAATGAATAAATACTCCGAGTCATAGAGTCTTGTTGTGATGCCATGTTGTATTTGCACATATCGAGCATATTGTGTGTATGATTTTGAAATGCTTGGTATGAGTGGGATCCGACAACCTAGTTGTCTATCCTTGGTAGCCTCTCCTATGGGGAAATGTAGTCTACTGCTTCCACTGAGCCATGGTAGTCTGCTGCACCCTGGTTTATTGGAGTCCTGCTAGCCCAGTACTATTGCTCCGGAACACTTAGACTGGCCGACATGTGTTCCACTTTGTTCCTGTGTCTGTCCCTTCGGGGAAATGTCACGTGGTGACTTCCGGAGTCCTGCTAGCCTGCTATAGCCCGGGTTCCCGGAGTCCTGTTAGCCCAGTTGCTACAGCCCGGATTCATACGCTGATGACCGACACGTTCGATGATGGTTCATGTATGCCTATCCCCGTTAGTTAGTGCCACTTTGGATTCACGACTAGTCATGTCGGCCCGGGTTCTCTGTCATATGGATGCTAGCGACACTGTCATATACGTGAGCCAAAAGGCGCAAATGGTCCCGGGCCAGGTAAGGTGGCACCCGTGGGAATACCGTGCGTGCGGCCGCAAAGTGATATGAGGTGTTACATGCTAGATCGACGTGACTTAGAATCGGGGTCCTGACACCCTAAGACACGAAACACCGGAGGCCTCGGACCATCTCGGGTGCCCGGCCTCCTATGCCCCGGGTGCCCGGACCACGGCGCCAAAGGGCGCGGCCCTTCTGTCCACCCCGGGTGCCCGCAACCCGACCACCGGGTTCCCGCCCCCCCCTCCTAGGCGCCACCTCGGGTGCCCAGTCTTCTACTCCACGATGACCCCGGGTGCCCAGTCTCTTTACCCCAGGTGCCCGGACCCCTCCGGTTGTGCCTGCGTGCACTTAGGGTCAAATGACCCTTGTACCCCCGTTTTCCTCTTATTTCGTCCCTAGCCATATAAACTCTTCCCCTAGCTCATTAGAGAGGAGGGCAAAGTATATGAGACACATTAGAGAGCTTTGCTCCTTGTACCCAGTCCTCTAGGAGATCAAGACCTCCTAGGAGAAGATCCCTAGTGGATATCAAGCCCCCATCTTGGGAAGGATCCCCATCATAGGATCATCAAGACCTCTCTCCTCATAGGATTGGGATGAACTAGTTACCTTGTATCTTACCTTTGTTGTCCTTGAATCTTTGTGACCTCTTGTATGTTCTTGGATCTAGCATATGTGTGATTGGATCTAGTCAATTTGAGTGTTTCCTCTCTCTTGTGTTCTTCGTGTTCTTCGTGTCCTCCATCTGTTCCACCCTACAACAATACCCTCATCTCAAATCACTTTATTTAGGCGTCAGTTGTCTGAATTTTTATTCTGGGCCAATCGATTCCCAATGGGAACCAGCACCCCTCGAGGCGCCGGAGCTCCTAGGCTGCCGGTTGGCTGGTGTATAACATAAGGGTGCGGGGGCGCAATTTCGCCGCAGAAGCAGCACTTAGATGGCTATCTTAGAGTTGCCTGGGTTGAAGGTACTGGCGCCGCCGGATCTGGATGATGGCGAGTCTTTGTGGATTGGCCGGGGGCGGTGCAACAACGGCAGTGCGGTGGGGCGAGGAGCGGGGTTTTGGTTAGATCTCTCGCGGCCATGTACGGCGGAGGCAGGCTGCTCTGCTGGTGGTCGCTGGCTCTTTGGGGAAGATTCTAAACAGTGTCAGTAGGGAGGCACAAGACGGCCATCAAGCCATCCATCGTAGATCGGACAGTACCAAAATAAAATAAAATCGTGTGACCCCAATTTAGTCTTCAATCAACAGACGTGTGAACATTCTCGTACCTTACTGTTGATATCTTAGGGCATTTCTTCATATCATAGATATGTATTGTTTTTAACATTATGCGTTTTCTGCATCTTCAGCCACATCGTCTTCCGACTCACCGCAACTGCTCCAACAAGGGAAGCATACACCAGAAGGGAGCTATAGTCCCCACTCAACAATTCCCTGCATCGAATGCGCGTACCCAACATGGACAGCCACAACAACTGCAGGGCCATCGACAAGTCAGCACATGATGCTCACTCCTATGGATGGCGGCCCGATAGGTTGTACTCTCATCTTACTTGTGTGCAACATTTATGGCTTTGTTATTCATCTAAGCATGGGAAATAGATTATCACAATTCACACTATATTCATGTTGATCTCTTACGGGTCTTGTTCAGGAGTTAAAGTTGTTCCATAGTTTAGCTAAGAGACTTGTTCTTTAGGTTACGCTGTTCCATAGGTATCATCCATCAACCAATGCTATCCCACAGGCTGGTGATTATAGTATATACCACTTCTAGTATTACCTATGTTGTTCTTTAATACTTTTGTGTGCCATCTAGTCAATGTCGAGTATAAACGATACATATTCTGTAGCTTTCATCTGTGTTCTCCCTTTAGTTTTTGAGACGTGTAGCTGCGAGTTAACCCCATTCCTACTATTTATGTCGTCTCCTACAGGCACTCGTTACGTAAATCTAACTACTGTTTGTCTTCCATGCATGTCAGATATAATTGCACACACTGATTTGTCCACAAGAACCTCACAGGAATGTAACAGCCAACAAACTTTACGTCAATGATACCCAATATGATGGAACATGTAAAGGAAGTTCTTCGGAATACTTGCAGAAAGATGATGAATCCTATTCACCCCACAAGGTCCTTGCTCTAACTTGGCCCGTGATATGGGTACAGCATGCATATAATGTCCTGGAGTGCATCTACTCTATTGCAATGCCATGTGCTTAGCCTGCTGATATGTAAATATGTCATGCCTTCCTGTTTTTCAGTACCTATTCCATTCTTCATAGCATGTTTTCAAATTCAAGTACTATCATTCTACTCTATTGCAATGCCATCTGCTTAGTTTGGACATCATGCTCCTAAATATCTTATGCATTGTTATTCATCAGTATGTACTTCATCTATCTACCATACCATTTTTTTTACATAGAAGTATTCTTCTAGTGGTTTGTTGCAATGCCATCTTAGTTTCCCACTCATACACGCATGTGTTGCCTTAGTTTTTTTCTGTATGTATTCCGCTAGCATACAGTTTTATATTCAACTTGTGACTTTTACACTGTTGTCCTGTCGTATCCCTAGCTCTGACATCATACTCCCTCCATCTGGCTTACATGTCGCAGAAATGGATAAAAATGGATGTATCTAGAACTGAAATACGCCTAGACCCATCCATTTATTTCCGGATGGAGGGAATACATGTCAATATGTCATGCCTTTCTATTCTTCAGTACCTATTCCATCTCTGTATTGTAGCATGTTTTATAATTGAAGCACCATTCTTCTATATAAGGCATGCAAGGGGAAGACGGCTATGTTAGAATCTGAAGGGTTACAAACAAGGTCTTCGCAAAAGATCCAAACGCCAGGAGATAGTAAACCAACTCCAGTTTTCATAGATACTGCTCCAGCACAGAGAAACCCAACTCCTACTAATAATAAGCAGATTTCAGTGGCCAAAGAACTAGTCTGCTCCAGTCTAGCAAAATATGTCAACTCCATTCTAAGAAGCATGTCCGTACCCTCGCATCACGAAATTTCATAGCATTCTGATCATATTTTCTACATGTTTCTTACCCATCTCTCTTTTAGAAAATAAGCTGAAAGGATAGAAGACTTTCTGCACTGGGATCGTATTCGAGGAAAGTATCTAGCGGGAATTCTCTGTGCTCCAATGCTGATGTAAGTACCTGTTGTATATCACTATATTTTTACATCAACATGTATTTATTTAATCGGCATGAATCCAACCTTTATTTGATCTAAATTTAGTTGTAGCTAAATGTATAATTAAAGGCAACAATGTTGATTTTCGTAGGGAAAATTGCCTGGTAGTTTTGCATACTAAGCTGCATGAGTGTACTATCTCGTATCATGTACATTACTGAATTGTAGTGCTGCTCTGGTTGCCCATTCATTCATTGCGTGAATGTTGCTTTTGTATTACCTTACCTGGCTAATGATAGCTGTGCCATATTGTGTTAATTTGGTGCAGGCTAGTTTGGTCTGGTTGCCTAAACGTTCGTTGTGTCAATGTTGCTTTCCTATTATCTGACCTGACCAATGATAGCAATTCTAGTGTGTTAATTTGGTGCAGGCTACTGAAGATAAGAAGACAAACTCTGGAAACAGCAAGGCAACCCCATTGTTTCTTTCCATTAAATCTAGGCCAGGTAATATGGCAATAACTCTTGATTAATCTGTTTGGTTCCCCTCCTAATTTATGTTATGATGCAGTGGTCGAGACACTCTCCACTATCAATAATACAAGCATGCCAAAATCGCCATCTGAATCTGTTCAGTTTCCTCTGTCTCGAATGCAACGGAAAAAATGTATGTTTTTGAACCAATTACTGGCTGAAGCAATGATGGAAATGGTGGAGGAATCAGAGGTGCACATTCTTGGACAACAACAACTGATCAATGTTTTTAGAGACAGTGTAGCAAAGCAGGAAGAACTTGCCCACATGCTTATGGGCATCATCTGCGCCGAGGTTGCAGATTGTGACGTTGTAGATCATTAGGTTCTATTCATTTATTTGCACCTGCATCGATCTTTCATTGCCTAGTCGATGTAATTTCCTGTAATATATGCTGGATGCACAACATTTTTTCCTATATGCCATACCTTTGCTTAGCGCGCCTCGCATTCCATCTAAATGGTCGCTAGGAAGCTAAAAAAGCAGTGAAATTATTAGTTAGCACGAACTGTCGTGGGCCCTATATGAAGGAAGCAGCCCACTGCCCTTAATGTGCTCGCAGGGGCCAAAATTCTAATAGGCCTTTGATTGATCGGTTTTGGTCCTGTGCATAATTGCTCGTTGTAATGGGCTCAAATTATCTAGTTGGGCCTACAGACATGTTCGAACTTTAGTGGGGCCATTATGTTAATGGGCCATTACCAGGTCGAAAGTTAATGCTCAGCCTTGTTACCTCCCAGGTCGTTAACAAGCCGACATCGAAGCGGGCAACAAGTGGGCCCATTTGATTTCACGGGCCATTAACATGCCGATACTAAGGTCGGGCTATGTATGGCCAACTATACTTTGGGCCTTTAGCAGGCCGAAAGAGACAGCGGGTTCGTACTGGACCATGAGGAGCATGGGCCGCTAAGAGGCCGAAAGTCAGGCCGTACGGTATATGGTCCAACTGTGTTGTGGGCCTTTAGCAGGCCGAGAGAGAAATCGGGCTGGTATTGAACCATGAAGAGCATGGGCCGTTAAAAGGCCAAAACTCAGGTCCGACTGCAAATGGCCCAACTTATTTATGGGCCGTCAACAGGCTGAAAGACACACCGAGCCAGAAATTGGCCCAACACTTAAATGGGTCGCTAAAAGGCCGAAAGACGTATATCCTGAAAATTGGCCCATCCCTTGAATGGGTCGTTAACAGGCCGAAACCACATTGGGCTGATATTGAGTCCAAATATATTGTGGGTTGTTAACGGGCTCGAACTAACGATGGGCTGCAATGGTGTCAAATCGTGAACGGGTCGTTGACGGGCCGAATTGGCACATCTCGTATGGGTCGTGGGCTTAAATGGATCTGACACAAGTAGGCCTTACATGGGCCGGCCTGCTAATTTTTACTGGGCCGACCTTTTTCACCAGAATGGGCCACTGTTGGGCCTTGCCACGTGCCAATGTATCATAGGCGCCTCTCGTACTATGAGTCGATGACATCTGTCCTAACGCTGAGCCGACAAGTGGACCCTCCGGCGAATGAGAATTTTACATGTGGAAAATCCCCATTGGTCAGGGCTGTTAACGGGTTATCGAATCCAAACAGGAACCCGATAGCTTAACGGCGACGCATTACGGTGGATGCCACGTGTGAGTTACCCTTGACGAAAGCAATTCTATGACAAGTGAGTTATCGTCATGGAAGTGGACACTTCCATGATGATAATTTTGGTAATGTCATGGAACACTTCTATGACAGCACAGCTATGACTATCTTGCTTCTGTCATAAAATCGTCATAGATGTACATGCATGACAGAAAACGTGACCTACTATGACAAACACATATCATCACGGAAGTGTATTTTTTGTAGTGAAGAAGCCTTCACGGTATTGAAAGATAAGTTGACACATGCTCCATTACCCCAACTTCCCGAGTTTAATAAGACTTTTGAGCTTGAATGTGATGCTAGTGGAACTGGATTAGGAGGTGCATTACTACAAGATGCTAAACGTGGTGCATACTTGTCTGAAAAAATCAGTCGGCCCAGTCTCCGAACTACTCTACTTATGATGAAGAATTATATGCTCTTGTCCGGACTTCAGAAACATGGCAACATTATTTATGGCCCAAAGAATTTGTTATACATTCCGATCATGAATCTTTAAAACATATTAAAAGTCAAGCAAATCCGAACCGTCGACATGCTAAATGGGTTGAATTCATTGAGACTTGCCCTTATCTCATAAAACACAAGAGGGTAAAGTAAATGATATTGCTAATGCATTGTCTCGTTGTTATACTATGCTTTTCTTAACTTGACTTTAAAATATTTGGTTTGGAGACCATCAAAGCTCAATATGCACATGATGCTGAATTTAAAGATGTATTGAGAATAGTAAAGAAGGGAGACCATGGAACAAATTCATCATTAATGATGGATTTGTGTTTCGTGCTAACAAGCTATGAATTCTAGCTAGCTTCATTCATCTTTTGTTGTTGCAGCAGGCGCATGGAGGTGGATTAATGGGAAACTTTGGCGTCAAGAAGACAGAGGACGTACTTGCTACACATTTCTTTTGGCCAAAGATGAGACGGGATGTTGAGCGTTTTGTTGCTCGCTGCACTACACACTAAAAAAACACATCCATGACATTTTGGCCGAACGATTTTTTTGTCATGTTGATGACACTTCTATGATGATAATTTTGACAAAAACATGTATCATCATAGATGTGGTGGGCTCCTACTTCTATGACAGAAAATGGGCTTTTCGTCCAGGGTGGCCGTGGATGCACCTGCTTGGCATTCTTCGCGCCATCCATGACATAAAAAATGTGGTAGAAGTGAGGGTGAGGAAATTTTTGCGGAGTTCCCGGTTAAGGTTGGTGGCCGGGTCGAGTGATGCTGTGTGGTTTGCGTGTTTCTCTCTCGTACGCGTGCATGGTGCGAGTCGTGTTTGCTATAACAGAACCCGAGTGAGGCGTGAACCCGAGCGATTGCACTCCTACGTACTGAAGCAGATCTATCAATCCCTTCGCTGCTAACTGAACCCGACCGACTCCGCTACTAACTGAACCCGATCGATCACGCTGCTGCTGCTTACTGAAGCCGATCGAATCCTCGTGCGAGACGTAGCTAGCCTGTTGGGTTGCCTCTAGATGAAAGAGTTCCTGTTGCTGCCACGCGTGCGATATGTAGAACGACTCGAGATGTGGTGAGTCGAGCCAGTTGGCTTGGGTGTGGATGAACAGTTCCCAGTGGTGGTTGGATGATCAAGACCCCGGTCGTGTGTAGGCGATTGCCGCTGGATGAATAGGACCCTGTGGTAGTACGCGGTTGCCGCTGGAGGAACATGACCCCATGGTAGTACGCGGTTGCGCTGGATGAACATAATCCCGACACTACTGGAAAAACGGCTAGCCACAACTTGCGTTTGTGGCGCGCCATTTTTCATCAACGCCAACACTATTTTTTCCAAATAGTGCTGGCGTCTGCCAAATTGGTATGCCGGCTATAAGTTGCTATTAATGACGGTGGCAATACATCCTACACCACTACTATGTGGTCCCAGTTGTCGTGACCGGTTGCGGTATATTTCTATCGTGCGATTGATAAACATGCCATAGATACTTACCTTTGTGATGTCGTGTCTTTGCCCAGACGCCGACACTAAGTTATGCCTATATATAGATGTGTTGGCAGTCAATTGTTATCAAATACATTCACTTCCATTCTTCACAAAATTCTACTCCCTCTTAGTCAGCTGCTTTGGTGACAACGGACCCACCGAAGCTTGTCGAATCGTCATGACCTGCCCGTTCGAGCCCATGTCGGCATGGCGTGTCGCAAGTTTGGGACTCCGCCGCCTTTGGCCGAGCTCTCATCTGGCCCCGTTGGCGACGACATGCACTCGCCACGGCCAATGCAGCCAGCCATGTCTGGCGAATCATCCCGCTGCAGCGCGACGTCCCTTGGACGATCCGGAAGCTATGCCACCGGCGCCGAAGCTGCCAGGAATCGAGTGAGGGCACATGTGCTGCTTTTTGCGGTTGTGTATGCCCTGCTGATAGGCATATGTCACACACATAAAGTAATCTAGAGCGAGAGTTCTACATCTACGATAACCGTGGAAAGGTAATATGATAGAAGTACCTCGAAATTCTGCTAATTTGCACAATTCGCTATCATTAATATATGTGTGTGTATATTGTGATCCCTAGGCGTTACGGACAAATTATTGCTACACATGGATATGGGTTGATCTCATGCAGAAGTACATGAGCGAGTTGCTCGAGCACTCCATTTGTGAACTAAGACAACAGATACATGAGATGCAGCTGAAGACTGATGTGATGCGCGGCATCCAAAAATTCAAGATGCTTCGATATGCCCGTTTAGCTGGTGGTATGCTTGGCCTCGTTCTCCCTGCTGGATCGGTGGCAGCTTTTTTTCTCATGGGAATCATTACACTAATGATTTTCTTAGTCTAGATCAAGAGTGTGTAGTACTAGAACTTATATATATTTGTTATTATTTTCATCCATCAACTATTATGTATCTATGCTATATTAATGAGATCGATCGACGTCGGCCGGTGTTCTCCAATTATTGGTTTCCCTTGTATGGTTACATATCTACACAAAATAATTAGTAAAAATTACAATATAATAAACAATAGGAAACTAAAACAGTAAAATAATAAACTAAATATCTATATAAATATAAAAAAACAAATATGTCTAACACATAATTAAAAGTAAAAAAACAGATAGCCACGGCGTTGGCCACGTAGGCCAACGCCAGCAATTACACCGCCGCCCCCCGCAGAGATATTGATTAAATTAACCCCACCCACCCACAACCGTCGATCCCCATTAAATCGCCGCCGCCCCGTCGCCCTAGCCTCCGTTGCTTCCACCGCCGCCGCCTCCGCCTTCACCGCCGAAGTCCCCATCATCGTCGCGTCCGCCTCCACCGCCGAAGTCCCCGCTCCCGTCGTCATCGCCTCCGCATCTACCCCGGCCACCGCCCCCCGTCCCCACCATCGTCCCCGTTCTTGTCACTGTCGCCTCCGTCGAAGCCCCCGTCGTCGTCGCCTCTGCATCCGCCCCGGTGACCGCCCCGGCCCTGTCGCCTGCAATGCCTCCTCGCCGTCTACCGCCGCCGCGGGTGAGTTCTACTTAGTGTAGTGTAATAGTAGTTTAGATAAATATCGAATTTTGTGTATACAAGTAGTGTAAAATTTTAGTCTTGTCGGGGAAATCGACACCTATGGAATCACTGGGATCCCTTCTACGGTCGGCGGGCACGGGGTCGTGCAAAGAGCGGGTCTGGCAGGAAGCACACAGATCGTTTATCTAGGTTTGGGCCGCGGAGATGCGTAATACCCTAGTCCTGCATTGGTGGATGTATTTGAGTCTTCATGAGCTAGCTACGGGCGTGACTTGCCCAAAAGATCTGAATCCTTCTCCTGGTCGCCTCGGGCCTCCTTTTATAGGAAAAGGGGCTGCCACAGTGGCACACAGGAGGTGGACAGGTGTACAGTACATGAGTCTATCCTCTGGCACCGTCGAACAAAAACATTTAATGTGCTGCCGACGTGTCCCTGTCGCTTTAGCGGGGACGGCAAGGAAGCGCGTCCCAGCTGTCGCCGCCTCGCCTGGCTTCGACACGCGTCCGAGCTGACGAGGCGTCGTGGTGCCACGTTTGCTGGCTGCTGGGCTGACGCGGTGGTGGAGCCTTCACGAAGATCTGCATGCCACCACGCAGGTGCTTGTTGGGTCGGTGTAGAGGCTGCTCGTCGCCACGCAGGTGCCTGCCCTGCTGGTTGAGCTGGTAGCTGCATGGGGACGGAGGTGGTGTCTTGGCAGGCGCGGGCTTGGCTGTGGCCCCGCTGATGCCCTCGGCAAGGGTGTTGTCGGGGCCCCGGCAAGGATCTTGCCGTGGCGCCGTGGTCGTCCCCGGCAAGGATCTTGCCGGGGCGCTTGTGGATTTCCTCGGCTAGGATCCCACCGAGGGTCGTCATCTTCTGGTCCTCATCTGATCTCGTGTGTTTATGATCCTGACAAAGATCTGCATGCCACCACAGAGGTGCCTCCCGAGCCTTGGTTCCAACGTAGTCGTTGGCGGCGTTTGGAACTCTTGGGCTCGGGGGTGGCTCGCTCTGCTGGTACTGGGCAAGTTGCCCCGGCAAGGCTCTTGCCGGGGCCGCGGAGGCCGCCCCGGCAAGGGCCTTGCCGAGGGAGTCCACCTCTCCCACTTGCTCTTTGGTGTTTCTGGTCTTGGCGTTGCCTTGACCGTCTTGTGCTCCGGCTTCTCTCCGGCTTCCATCCTCTGCCCTACTAAGTGTGGCCGCGGGCGCAGCTCCGACTGCCCATGCACAAGTAAAGGGGTTAAAAGGAGAGTCCCTACTTTTGTACACCGACAGGAGCCCCTGATCCTGGGCCATACATAAGCGTGACGCGTAGTTGGGCTAGGCCTAGAACGGTGCGCAGGCAGGTGGGGCGGATTTTACCACAGTAAGTTTTTCGGCCGCTGCGCTTCCCCTCGACCCGCGTTGAACGCGCGACATGGAGGGTCGTGCGTGACATGGGGGTCATGCGTGGGGCGGTTCCCGCACGCATGCCTCACATCATGGTAAAGAGGCGGCTCGCGCCTTCCCCATAAAAAGAGGGAGGAGCAGAGCCGCGGCTCATTTACTTTGTCGGACTCGGGTCGCGGTCTTCAAGGCGCCCGTGCCCCACGATCACGGGGTGGGAACGGTCGCCTCACCCGTCCCCTCGATTCTGCTTGCTCGCCACGTGTCCCCCATGCAGGTGGCAGGCGGTGGAGGTGGGAAACCGGGCCGTTGCTGATTGGGGCAGCGGGTCGGTCTCGATTCCCTGCGCCCCCGATGGCCGGATTGGTCGAGTGGGGCGGCTGAGCCCCGACCCGCCCCTTTATAATAAGGGGGAGGGGGATGGCATCCCACATCCTCTCCTCATCCGCCTCCATTCACCTTGGCTCCTGTCTTCCATCTGCCGTGGCGAGAGGAGGCGCCGGCCCTTCAACGGTGGCGGCAAGGATCGCCGCTCGACAGCGCGTCCCTCCTTCCCAAGAGCTCGTGGCGGTGGAGCCAGCCACGAGAGGAAGGGGGAGGGGGCGAGGCTGAGGTCGTTGTGGTGCTCGGGGAAGAGGGGGACAGGGCGGCGCACTGGCCTTGCCCCCACCAGCGATGCCTCCCCCGATGGAGGGCCACGTCCGGGACCAGCCCTGTGAGTTCTTCATCAGGTTGCGCCGGCCACCGCGTCGTCGTCTTCGTCTCCCCACCCCATTCGCCCGGGAGATGGAGCTCGATCCACCCCAGACCCTCAGGTTGCACATGAGGGGTTGCGGGAACGGTGACACGCGGGTCGACGTCGACTTCCCCGCTCCTCACGTCATGTACCTCCGTCGTGGCTGGAAGACGTTCGCCCGTGTCCACAGCCTGATGATACGTGTCCAACGTATCTATAATTTTTGATTGTTCCATGCTATTATATTATCTGTTTTGGATGTTTAAGGGCATTACTAAACACTTCTATATTATTTTTGGGACTAACTTATTAACCCAGAGCCCAGTGCCAGTTTCTGTTTTTTCCCTTGTTTCAGTGTTTCGCAGGAAAGGAATATCAAACGGAGTCCAAACGGAATGAAACCTTCGGGAAACTGATTTTTGAACGGAAGCAATCCAGGAGACTTGGAGTGCACGTCAGGGAATCAACGAGGAGGGCACGAGGCAGGGGGGCGCGCCCACCCCCCTGGGCGCGCCCTCCACCCTCGTGGGCCCCTCGTGGCTCCCCTGACGTATTTCTTCCTCCTATATATACCAATATACCCTAAAACCATCGGGGAACAGAAGAGATCGGGAGTTCCGCCGCCGCAAGCCTCTGTAGCCACCAAAAACTAATCGGGACCCTGTTCTGGCACCCTGCCAGAGGGGGGTCCCTCACCGGTGGCCATCTTCATCATCCCGGCGCTCTCCATGACGAGGAGGGAGTAGTTCACCCTCGGGGCTTAGGGTATGTACCAGTAGCTATGTGTTTGATCTCTCTCTCTCGTGTTCTTGATTTGGCTCGATCTTCATGTATCGCGAGCTTTGCTATTATAGTTGGATCTTATGATGTTTCTCCCCCTCTACTCTCTTGTAACGGATTGAGTTTTCCCTTTTGAAGTTATCTTATCGGATTGAGTCTTTAAGGATTTGAGAACACTTGATGGATGTCTTGCCGTGCTTATCTGTGGTGACAATGGGATATTCACGTGAATCACTTGATGTATGTTTTGGTGATCAACTTGCGGGTTTTGCCCATGAACCTATGCATATGGGTTGGCACATGTTTTCGTCTTGATTCTTCGGTTGACACTTCGGGGCACTCTTTGAGGTTCTATGTGTTGGTTGAATAGGTGAATCCGAGATTGTGTGATGCATATCGTATAATCATTCCCACGGATACATGAGGTGACATTGGAGTATCTAGGTGACATTAGGGTTTTGGTTGATGTATGTCTTAAGGTGTTATTTTACTATGAACAATAGGGCTGTTTGTGACACTTATAGGAATAGCCCAATGGATTGATAGGAAAGAATAACTTTGAGGTGTTTTCGTACCCTACAATAATTTCTTCGTTTGTTCTCCACTATTAGTGACTTTGGAGTGGCTCTTTGTTGCATGTTGAGGAATATTTATATGATCCAATTATGTTATTATTGTTGAGAGAACTTGCACTAGTGAAAGTATGAACCCTAGGCCTTGTTTCCTAGCATCGCAATACCGTTTACGCTCACTTTTATCGCTTAGTTACCTTGCTGTTTTTACATTTTCAGATAACAAAAACCTATATCTACCATCCATATTGCACTTGTATCACCATCTCTTCGCCGAGCTAGTGCACCTATACAATTTACCATTGTATTGGGTGTGTTGGGGACACAAGAGACTCTTTGTTATTTGGTTGCAGGGTTGCTTGAGAGAGACCATCTTCATCCTACACCTCTCATGGATGGATAAACCTTAGGTCATCCACTTGAGGGAAATTTGCTACTGTCCTACAAACCTCTGCACTTGGAGGCCCAACAACGTCTACAAGAAGAAGGTTGCGTAGTAGGCATCAAGCTCTTTTCTAGCGTTGTTGCCGGGGAGGCTAGGTAAGCGGCACTCACACCCCGTCAACTAAGCTCTTTTCTGGCGCCGTTCCCGGGGGGGGGGGGTGAGTGCTTGAAGGTATATCTTTAGATCTTGCAATCGAATCTTTTAGTTTCTTGTTTTATCACTAGTTTAGTTTATAAAAGAATACTACAAAAAATGGAATTGAGTTTGTCTTATACGCTTCACCTTTTTAATATCTTTCGTGAGAATGATGGAAAGGAAAATTGTGCTCAAGTGCTAGGAGAAGAAATCTATAAAATGTTTGCCACTAGATCTTTGAATGATGAGCATGATTGCAATGTTTTTAGTATGAATTCATTGAATATCCAAGATGCTAATGATATGCAAAGCCACAAGCTTGGGGAAGCTATGTTTGATGAAGATGATATTTTTTGTCCCTCAAGCTTTGATGAGCAAATTTACTATGATGAAAGCATGCCTCCTATCTATGATGATTATTGTGATGACACGTATGCTATAAAGAATAATGATAACCATGAAACTTGTCATCTTGATCTTAATTTTCAATCACATGATAGTTGTTTTGTTGAGTTTTCTCCCACTACTATTCCAAATGAGAAGAATTTTGCTTATGTGGAGAGTAATAAAATTTCTATGCTTGTAGATCATGAAAATAATGCTTTAGGTGCTGGTTATATTGTTGAATTCATTCATGATGCTACTGAAAGTTATTATGAGGGAGGAATGTATGCTTGTAGGAATTGCAATAATATCAAGTTTCCTCTCTATGTGCTTAAAATCTTGAAGTTATGCTTATTTTACATTTCTATGCAAGTTGATTCTTGTTCCATAAGTTGTTTGCTCACAAAATCCCTATGCATAGGAAGTGGGTTAGACTAAAAAGTGCTAGTCATATTCTTCATGATGCTCTCTATATGTTTCAATTATTATCTCTTATGTGAGCATCATTGAAATCATCATGCCTAGCTAGGGGCGTTAAACGTTAGCGCTTGTTGGGAGGCAACCCAATTTTACTTTAGTCTTTTGCTTTTTGGTTCTGTTTAGGAATAAATAAATTACCTAGCTTCTGGTTAGATGTGGGTTTATGTTTTAATTAGTGTTAGTGCCAAGTAATACCTATAGGATCTTCTTGGATGATAGTTATTTGATCTTGCTGAAAATTCCAGAAACTTTCTGTTCACGAAAACAATTGTTTAAAATCACCAGAACGTGATAAAATACTGATTCCAATTGAAGAAGATCAATAAACAAATTATCTAGTTCGTCCTATTTTGGTAGAATTTTTGGAGTTTTAGAAGTATACGTTTGATACAGATTACTAAAGACTGTTCTGTTTTTGACAGATTCTGTTTTCTATGTGTTGTTTGCTTATTTTGATGAATCTATGAGTAGTATCGGAGGGTATCAACCATAGATAAGTTGGAATACAGTAGATATTACACCAATATAAATTTAGAATGAGTTCATTACAGTACCAAAAGTGGTGATTTATTTTGTTATACTAACGGAGCTTACGAGTGTTCTGTTGAGTTTTGTGTTGTGAAGTTTTCAAGTTTTGGGTAAAGACTCGATGGACCATGGAATAAGGAGCGGCAAGAGCCTAAGCTTGGGGATGCCCAAGGAACCCCAAGGTAATATTCAAGGACAACCAAGAGCCTAAGCTTGGGGATGCCCCGGATGGCATCCCCTCTTTCGTCTTCGTTCATCGGTAACTTTACTTGGAGCTATATTTTTATTCACCACATGATATGTGTTTTGCTTGGAGCCTCATTTTATTTTCTTTTGTTTTGCTTGCTGTTTGAATAAAATATCAAGATCTGAAATTATGAAATGGGAGAGTCTTCACATAGTTACATATTTATTCAACTACTGATTGATCTTCACTTATATATCTTTCGGAGTAGTTTGTCATTTGCTCTAGTGCTTCACTTATATCCTTTTAGAGCACAGCGGTGGTTTTATTTTGAAAAAATAGATGAACTATCATGCTTCACTTATATTATTTTGAGAGTCTTTAGAACAGCATGGTAATTTGCTTTGGTTATGAAACTAGTCCTAATATGATGGGCATCCAAGATGGGTATAATAAAAACTTTCATATAAGTGCATTGAATACTATGAGAAGTTTGATACTTTATGATTGTTTTGAGATATGAAGATGGTGATATTAGAGTCATGCTAGTGGAGTAGTTGTGAATTTGAGAGATACTTGTGTTAAAGTTTGTGATTCCCGTAGCATGCACGTATGGTGAACCGTTATGTGATGAAGTCGGAGCATGATTTATTTATTGATTGTCTTCCTTATGAGTGGCGGTCGGGGACGAGCGATGGTCTTTTCCTACCAATCTATCCCCCTAGGAGCATGCGTAGTACTTTTTTTCAATAACTAATAGATTTTTGCAATAAGTATGTGAGTTCTTTATGACTAATGTTGAGTCCGTGGATTATACGCACTCTCATCCTTCCACCATTGCTAGCCTCTCTAATACCGCGCACCTTTCACCGGTATCATACACCCACCATATACCTTCCTCAAAACAGCCACCATACCTACCTATCATGGCATTTCCATAGCCATTCCGAGATATATTGCCATGCAACTTACCACCGTTCCGTTTATTATGACACGCTTCATCATTGTCATATTGCTTTGCATGATCATGTAGTTGACATCGTGTTTTTGTGGCAAAGCCACCTTTCATAATTCTCTCATACATGTCACTCATGAGTCATTGCACATTCCGGTACACCGCCGGAGGCATTCATATAGAGTCATATTTTGTTCTAAGTATCGAGTTGTGATTCTTGAGTTGTAAGAAACTAAAAGTGTGATGATCATCATTATTAGAGCATTGTCCCAGTGAGGAAAGGATGATGGAGACTATGATTCCCCCACAAGTCGGGATGAGACTCCGGATGAAAAAAAAAAAAAGAGAAAAAAAAGAAGGCCATAAAAAAAGACAAGGCCAACAAAAAAAAATAAAAAAAAATGAGAGAAAAGAGAGAAGGGACAATGCTACTATCCTTTTACCACACTTGTGCTTCAAAGTAGCACCATGATCTTCATGATAGAGAGTCTCCTATGTTGTCACTTTCATATACTAGTGGGAATTTTTCATTATAGAACTTGGCTTGTATATTCCAATGATGGGCTTCCTCAAAATGCCCTAGGTCTTCGTGAGCAAGCGAGTTGGATGCACACCCACTTAGTTTCTTTTGTTGAGATTGCATACACTTATAGCTCTAGTGCATCCGTTGCATGGCAATCCCTACTCACTCACATTGATATCTATTGATGGGCATCTCCATAGCCCGTTGATACACCTAGTTGATGTGAGACTATCTTCTCCTTTTTGTCTTCTCCACAACCACCATTCTATTCCACCTATAGTGCTATGTCCATGGCTCACGCTCATGTATTGCGTGAAGATTGAAAAAGTTTGAGAACATCAAAAGTATGAAACAATTGCTTGGCTTGTCATCGGGGTTGTGCATGATTTAAATAATTTGTGTGATGAAGATAGAGCATAGCCAGACTATATGATTTTGTAGGGATAGCTTTCTTTGGCCATGTTATTTTGAGAAGACATGATTACTTTGTTAGTATGCTTGAAGTATTATTATTTTCATGTCAATATTAAACTTTTGTCTTGAATCTTATGGATCTGAATATTCTTGCCACAATAAAGACGATTACATTAAGGAAATATGCTAGGTAGCATTCCACATCAAAAATTCTGTTTTTATCATTTACCTACTCAAGGACGAGCAAGAATTAAGCTTGGGGATGCTGATACGTCTCCAACGTATCTATAATTTTTGATTGTTCCATGCTATTATATTATCTGTTTTGGATGTTTATCGGCTTTATTATACACTTTTATATTATTTTTGGGACTAACCTATTAACCCAGAGCCCAGTTCTAGTTTCTGTTTTTTCCCTTGTTTCAGTGTTTCGCAGAAAAGGAATCTCAAACGGAGTCCAAACAGAATGAAACCTTCGGGAAAGTTATTTTTGGAATTGAAGCAATCCAGGGGACTTGGAGTGCACGTCAGGGAATCAACGAGGAGGGCACGAGGCAGGGGGCGCGCCCTCCACCCTCATGGGCCCCTCGTGGCTCCCCTGACGTATTTCTTCCTCCTATATATATATACCAATATACCCTAAAACCTTCGGGGAACAGAAGAGATCGGGAGTTCCACTGCCGCAAGCCTCTGTAGCGACCAAAAACCAGTCGGGACCCTGTTCTGGCACCCTTCCGGAGGGGGGATCCCTCACCGGTGGCCATCTTCATCATCCCGGCGCTCTCCATGACGAGGAGGGACTAGTTCACCCTCGGGGCTAAGGGTATGTACCAGTAGCTATGTGTTTGATCTCTCTCTCTCCCTCTCGTGTTCTTGATTTGGCACGATCTTGATGTATCGCGAGCTTTGCTATTATAGTTGGATCTTATGATGTTTCTCCCCCTCTACTCCCTTTTGAAGCTATCTTATCGGATTGAATCTTTAAGGATTTGAGAACACTTGATGTATGTCTTCCGTGCTTATCTGTGGTGGCAATGGGATATTCACGTGAATCACTTGATGTATGTTTTGGTGATCAACTTGCGGGTTCCGCCCATGAACCTATGCATAGGGGTTGGCACACGTTTTCGTCTTGATTCTTCGGTAGAAATTTCGGGGCACTCTTTGAGGTTCTATGTTGGTTGAATAGGTGAATCCGAGATTGTGTGATGCATATCGTATAATCATTCCCACGGATACTTGAGGTGACATTGGAGTATCTAGGTGACATTAGGGTTTTGGTTGATGTGTGTCTTAAGGTGTTATTTTACTACGAACTCTAGGGCTGTTTGTGACACTTATAGGAATAGCCCAATGGATTGATCAGAAAGAATAACTTTGAGGTGGTTTCGTACCCTACAATAATCTCTTCATTTGTTCTCCGCTATTAGTGACTTTGGAGTGACTCTTTGTTGCATGTTGAGGGATATTTATATGATCCAATTATGTTATTATTGTTGAGAGAACTTGCACTAGTGAAATTATGAACCCTAGGCCTTGTTTCCTAGCATTGCAATACCGTTTACGCTCACTTTTATCGCTTAGTTACCTTGCTTTTTATGTTTTCAGGTTACAAAAACCTATATCTACTATCCATATTGCACTTGTATCACCATCTCTTCGCCGAACTAGTGCACCTATACAATTTACCATTGTATTGGGTGTGTTGGGGACACAAGAGACTCTTTGCTATTTGGTTGCAGGGTTGCTTGAGAGAGACCATCTTCATCCTACGCATCCCACAGATTGATAAACCTTAGGTTATCCACTTGAGGGAAATTTGCTACTGTCCTACAAACCTCTGCACTTGGAGGCCCAACAACGTCTACAAGAAGAAGGTTGCGTAGTAGACATCACCTGACGGCGGGGCTCGTCCTCTACTTCAAGTTAATGGAGGGCGGCCTGCTCTCCGTCAAGGTCTTTGGAGATCTTGGAACTCGCCTAAAGTGCTGCGTGGAGAGCTCCTCTGACGATGAAGATTCCTCCTCAAGCGGGAGTGATGAGGAGGACAACGACAGTGACGACGAGGGTGCCGAGCGGCGGGACGCCGACCTCGACTCCGACTGACCGCGTCGTCCCTCCCTCGGCCACGCGCCCCACCGAGGGCCTTCCTCGTCAAGCTCTCCATCGGCGCGCTCCCCGTCGCCTCCTTGGGCGGCTGGCGTAGGAGGGCCGGAGAAGGCGAAGAAGGCGGGTGGCGGCCGTCAAGTCAGAGTACGCGGGCACCGACGCCTTCGTCGCGTATTGTCGGCCAGCTGCCTCATCTTCCTGCTCCCCTCCCGGCACCGGGATGTTCTCTTGGTGCCTTCTGCTCCTTGCACCTCGCCTAGGCGCTCTTTCGCCCTCCTGCTACCTTGTTCCATTTTCTGAGGAGAGGGACAAGAAAGGGATTACGGGCATCTTATCTCTTTTTAGTTTGTAAGCCTACGGGCACTTGTTGGATTTAAAACTTGTAAGCCCCCTGCTCATGTTTTTCATCCCGTATGAACTGTACCTGTATGGGACGTTTTTAATGAAAAAGGGTGCTTGTCGGGTTCTTTGTGCGTGAGCGAGGCCCATGCCAAGGAATGACGCCGCTCGCCAGGCTCTGACTGCCAGAGCGATGTTGGTGCTCGCTGGCCGCGCCTCGGGTTCTGCCGCGACTGGCTCGCTGGTTGCCAGTATCGGTACGGGTCGTCCGGCCCCGGATGAACCGACCACTGTGATCGTTTTCTTCTTGGGAGCCATGGCGACGAAGAACTGCTAGGCTATCGGCTAGACCAGATTTTCACAACTGCGCGCCCCCTACCTGGCGCTCCAAAGATGTCGGGGGAAATCGACACCTACGGAATCACTGGGATCCCTTCTATGGTCAGCGGGCGCGGGGTCGTGTAAAGAGCGGGTCTGGCAGGAAGCACACAGATCGTTTACCCAGGTTCGGGCCGTGGAGATGCGTAATACCCTAGTCCTGCTTTGGTGGATGTTTTTGAGTGTTCTTGTGTTCTTGAGCTAGCTACCGGCGTGACTTGCCCAAAAGATCTGCATCCTTCTCCTGGTCGCCTCGGGGCTCCTTTTATAGGAAAAGGGGCTGCCACAGTGGCACACAGGAGGTGGAAAGGTGTACAATAGATGAGTCTATCCTCTGGCACCGTCGGACAAATGCATTTAATGCGCTGCCGACGTGCCCCTCTCGCTTTATCGGGGACGACAAGGAAGCACGTCTAGCTGTCGTCGCCTGGCCTGGCTTCAACACGCGTCTGAGCTGACGAAGCGTCGTGGCGCCACGTTGGCTGGCTTCTAGGCTGGCGCGGTGGTGAAGCCTTCACCAAGATATGCATGCCACCACGCAGGTGCTTGTTGGGTCGGTGTAGAGGCTGCTCGTTGCCATGCAGGTGCCTGCCCAGCTGGTTGAGCTGGCAGCTCCATGGGGACGGCGGTGGTGTCTTGGCAGGTGCGGGCCTGGCTGTGGCCCCGCTGATGCACTCGGCAAGGGTCTTGCGGGGGCCCGGCAAGGGTCTTGCTGTGGCGTCGTGGTCGCCCACGGCAAGGATCTTCCCGGGGGTCTTGTGGATTTCCTCGGCTAGGATCCTACCGAGGGTCGTCGTCTTCTAGTCCTCATCTGACCTCGTGTGTTTATGATCTTGACAAAGATCTGCATGCCACCACAGAGGTTCCTCCCGAGCCTTGGTTCCAACGTAGTCGTTGGCGGCGTTTCGAACTCTTGGGCTCGAGGGTGGCTCGCTCTGCTGGTACTGGGCAAGTTGTTGACTATGATTTTAGATAGTGTAGTTTTATTGTATTTCTAGTAGTGTACTTGTGGTGAAAGAATGTAGTGTAGTTGTAGACCATGATTTTAGATAGTTTAATTTTATTGTATTTCTAGTAGTGTACATGTGGTGAAAGAATGTAGTGTAGTTGTAGACAATGATTTTAGATAGTGTAATTTTATTGTATATCTAGTAGTGTACTTGTGGTGAAAGAATGTATAGTGTAGTTGTAGACTATGATTTTAGATAGTGTAATTTTATTGTATTTCTAGTAGTGTACTTGTGGTGAAAGAATCTATAGTGTAGTTGTAGACTATGATTGTAGATAGTGTAATTTTTTTGTATTTATAGTAGTGTACTTTTGGTGAAAGAACGTTTTATGCATTGTATGTTTTGCAGGTACTCGTTAGTATGCCCATCTTTTACTAATTTGTTAGTTATATATATGCATCGTCACAAATGGCCCCGAAGTATCATGGTGTGCGACAGAAGGGAAATAAGTACTATGCCACCATTAGGAAGGACAATGTCATCCATGAACTTGGCCATTGGGACACCCCGGAGTTAGAAACGCATGCTTATGATGCCATGGTAGTAGAGTTCTTTCGGGTATGGGAGAATCTGAACTTCCCTATGTGTCGTGAGTTCGCGATGTTCCTCGCGCCCGAGGAGTTGATGATATGCACTAGGGTTGAGGAGAAGGAGAGCAAAGAGGTCGAGATGTAGTTCTTCAACCAATTGGTGAGAAAGCTTGCGAGAGATGACTAACTCGTGGTGGCAAACAAGATGATGTTACTTCAGTATGCAGCTAGGAAGAGCGCACATGAGGACCCAATAGACTGGGATGCCTTGGAGCGTGAGGAGGAGGGTCAGCAGGGGTGTCGTCGTAGGTCGACTAGGCACGACCAGGAGGCTAGTCCCTCTGGCCACTAGCTTAGTGCGCGCTACCTATTTCACATGAACAGTTTAACTTTATGCATGTTTAAGTATGGTTTGTGGAACTGTTTTATTACAAGTACGTATATGTTAATAGGTAGATGGGCGGATAGCGCTGGTTCGTACTAATTGCTTATTATGTTGCATTATATTTATGTGCATCTTATGTATGCTTATTTTTCTCAACTTCATGCATGAAAGCAGTAAATGGATGCCCCATGTGAGACCTGTGGTTCGGTGAGATGCCAAAGGGATAAGAAGTTCTTCATAGATCATCCGAATGACTTCCTCACTATGACGGTATGTTTTAGTTGAACATGTTTTGATTTGCTTTCATGCATGACAAGACAATTGTATAACTAGCTAGCTACTTCTATCTTTCAATTTTGCTTAGGTCATCCCTTGCGGGGCAAGGCGTCACTTCTTAGAGAAGTTTAAAGTTCCAGTTGATGCCACCATCACATTCCAGTGCACCCTCATGAAGATGCTGACGGCCCGA
The DNA here is from genome assembly GCF_018294505.1 of Triticum aestivum. NCBI lineage: Eukaryota > Viridiplantae > Streptophyta > Magnoliopsida > Poales > Poaceae > Triticum > Triticum aestivum. The sequence goes on along the minus strand of NC_057805.1, from coordinate 174,625,219 downwards.
AGATTCAATTGTCTTGTCACTAACGACGCAAACCGCACCTACTTTAGTTTCCCTGGTTAGAAAGCCCTTGCAGATGATTACAAGATGGAAGCTAGGGAGAGAGCCACGTTCTACCTCGACTACGATTGTGACGAGATCATTGTATACTACAAGCCTGCTGGCAGCGATGATGGTGCACTTACTCCGGACTATGACCCTGACTCCGCCCGCCGAAAAGTCGTAGTTAGCTACTTGGCATGCATGGAAGATATCATGTTATTATCGCCTCTATTTATTTGAACTTGTACATACATATGTGTGTTAATTTGCCTACTTTGTTGAACTATATCAATAAGTGCATTGTTGAACTTAAATGCTATCATTCGGTCTATTTATAGTTGATGTAGTGATTGTTCTTAAACTGGATTATGTTGTCATTCTGGCTGAAATCGTTGTTGTACAACTTTTATTTCAAATTTGAAAATCAAAGTATTGGTGTCGAGAAAACATGGAACATGGCAACTGATGACTAATACTGCTGGTGTGGACAACGGCACGCGATTACCGTCCAAAATACTGATGTGTAGGTGCCAACGCCAGCGCTAACTTTTAACACCTGCGCCATATTGGTGGCGTCAGGTGTCCACGCCACCAAGGCTGTTTTTGGCATGCCGTAACTAGGCTTTTCGCCACTAGTGCGAGGAGGCCGCCACACACCCAGCCGGTTGGGGTGGATGAACAGGACCCCGTGGAGTCTGGATGAACAGTAGCCTGTGGAAGAACAGTGGCTGGTGGAGACTGGAGGAAGTCGATGGTGGATGAACAGTAGCCTATGGAGTCCCGTTTTGTGGTACGCCACACACCCCTCTGATGAACCGGACCCTGTTTCGACCGTAGGCAGTCGGAGAGAAGTCCGTTTGCTCCATTTTGCAGTACGCCAGACCCCTCCCGATGAACAGGACCCATTTTGACAGTAGGATGTTGGAGAGAAGTCTGTTTCCTTTGTTTTGCGGTACGCCGGACCCTCCTGACGAACAGGACCCTGTTTCGACTGTAGGCGGTCGAAGAGAACTCCATTTCCTCCGTTTTGCAGGATGCCAGACCCCAAGTCGATGAATATGACCCGGTTTGGGCTGTTTCGTCCAAGTAGGTTGGCTCCCAATGAACAGGACGCAGTCTGACCTAGTCGCTTCCTCCCGATGAACACGACACGGTTTCCTCCGTTCCGACCCAGCCGGTTGCTGCCAATGAACATGACACAGTCGTTGTACGCATTCGAGACCCCGCCCGTATGTACGTACATAGCCGTATTTACTTTCTTGCTACGTGGTTGTACATACATGTACACGATTTAGATAGGATAGCCTCAACTTCTACATCACCCATGCCGCTCCTTGCTCGGCCATGCTTCCCAACTGCGAGGCGGAGAAAACATTATTTTTCAGTGTAAAAAGGATGCAGTTGCATGCATGCGTCTGGCGGTAATAGAAGGTGCGGAGGAGTGGAGGGATGGCCTGGCCATTGGTGGAGTAGCGTTTTGCTGCGAGGCGCACGAAACAGCGCTGCTGGATGCCGGAGGCTACAGCAGGCGGTCCTGGTAGAGCTGGAGGTAGAAGACGAGAGATTGAAGAAGAATACCGGACGTTGGATGTAAATCCAATGCCATGCTTAGGTTCGACCTTTTTTGCGGAAGTTCTTAGGCTTCGACCTTTTTTTGCGGAAGTGCTTAGGCTTCGACCTACTGGCCCACATGTCAGCCAGTCCATTTGGTTTTTTACTCCATTTGGTGGGTGGGTGAAACAATGATGTAGCGGCTATGCAGCCCATTTATATATTATGATAGAATTTAAAGCCCATTTGCATTATTCTCAACTTCCACGGACTTGTTGGGCTGGGTGAAAAATATCATGTTGGGTGGACAGAGAAATGTTATAAAAACATAAACACATGATTGCACGTCTATTACTGCATTGATCAGTAAAGCCTTTGCAAGCTTATGTACGCAATCACCAGGAGTTAACTTGCCAAGTGATATATAAACAATTATTATTATTATTTTGTAAGAACTTTCGATTTAGGAAATAAAATATCATTTTAATTTGATGAGTTAGTAGGACGTGGGGTATTATTATTTTTAAGGCTAGACGTGGGAAAGTTGAGTTGGTTCGAGGGAAAAGTACTGGGAGAAAACTCAGATTACATCGAAAAAAAAGTGGGAGAAAATTCAGATATAGTATTAATAAAAACAAAAAATAAAGGAAGTCGGAAGGTCTATACAACGGTTGGACGAATGACGGGTTTAACGGAACTTATATTGTTTTTATTATATATATGTAATAAAATAAGATATAAATATAAATATATATACTATTATAGAAGGGAAAACATAGGTTCAGTTTTGCATTCTTATAGAAAAATAGAACTGAGTTGTGCGTTGTCTTAAAAAACAAACATGACTGCTGATGATGTTATAGACAAGCTAGGCTGGGAGGTACAGAGGACGCTTGATACTTGCTGGACACCCCAAAAAAAGTTGAAACCAGCTGGATCATCTGTTTCTGCATGTCGTGGGCTGCGCATGTTAAACAACAAAACCTAGGCCATGGACTTGGTGGGCCTGGACTGTCAGCCTCTCAACAAACAATCGTCTCCCGATTCCTCTTGTTTTGTTGACCATGCTTGGAACGACAGACGGCGGCGCCGTGGCGAGAGCACCAAGGCGGAGGACAACGTCGAGACCTCGGACCGGAATGAACCAAAGCCGGGGAAGACGCGGTCGGGGGGGGGGGGGGTACGAGGGTTGACTTGTTCGGGTGCAAGGTGGGCCGGTGGAGCTGCCACCACTGGAGAATGTGCGGGAGTAGAGGGATGGCCTGGCCAGCGCCATGGGATACCGAGGCGTGCGCGGCAGCGCCACCAGCCGCTGTAGGAAGAGGTCAAAAGATTGAACAAAATAAATAAATACAACTGGATAGGTGGTTGGTCCCAAATGTCTGTGTACAATAACTGCTGGGTCCACCTGAGAAGGGGAATATGTTGGGAAGAAGGAGATTCAAAGCACGGCAACCCAGTGAAGTAGTTACATACATTAGAAATAACCACTAATAAAAGCAAACATGTTAATGGGTTCTTAGATGAAATATTTCAGACAAACAGATAATTATGACACATAGGCTAATGCATGAAACACTCAGATGATAAATGTGCTTAAACAGATAAAGTACATGAGCTAGACATTCCTGCACGCTTGATCATGGCACTACAGCTGTCCGGGTACTTGTCGGCTACGAGAACAGACACGCCCTCATGTCCAAGATCCTCCTGCACATGTCTGATGAGGACATGACTACCTTGGATATGACCAAAAATATTGCAACATCCATATTTGTGAGGTGATTTCTAATGCAAACTATGCAATAATTTATATATGTTATCCAGGACAAAAATACTTCACAGACTTTTGTGCCATGTCTAATTGCAGGTGTATGGGACATTTGTACAATCCACATATGAAGATAAGGGGAAAAGAGAAGTTTAGGTGCTGTTCAAAAAGTCCTCTCATGTCACTTTTGGGCCAAGAGAAGATAGAGTCCAAGTCACTCACGATCTAGAGTCAGATTTGGACTACACAGACATAACTGACTCAAAACGCCAAAATCTCTTTCATCCAGACTTCGACTTGGGTGATTCTTTTTTTTGTTGGAAATTAGATTCCGTGCTCTTTCCAACCCAATAGGATTCACCTTAAAATCCATCTGTAGCGTTGAGATATTGACGAAACAATCTGACGGTGCAGCAGAAACCCAGTCAAACTACAAGTCCAAAGGTGTTGCATCACCTCCACTTGGGCCCATGAGGCTTGTGCGACCTAGGTGTAAGTTTTGGCGGCCATTAGACATCCTCCCACCTCCTTTTCCGCCACCCCTTGCTCCTATATATCAATCTAGTAGCTTTTTTGTTGGGATTTGTTTAGTTAAAAGTTAGCCATTGCAACTTCGTGTACTTCATTTGTGTCCAACGACCAGACCAAGACCGCTTTCGGATCCCCATCATTGTCAACACATCATCCATATTCAGAATATTCAGATTGCTTTATCACATTCTAGCTTGTTCTTCGATTTGTTCCAGGAATAGACCTTCATGGTCAGGTTGATTGTGCTCCGGCGTGGTGAATAACCTCTCGGAGTTGGTTTAGCGAATGCTAAGGCGCAAGGTCGTGCACGTTTGTAGTTGGATCGTCAAAGTCATCTCCACCAAATCAATAGTTATCATCTCATCGAATGATTGGGTCACGCTCGCCTCTATCAAGTCGTCTCCACCAAATCGATAGTTATCATCTCATCGAAAGATCGGGACCCTCGCCTCTATCAAGTGTTATCGGTTTTCAGGTTGCTAGGTGAGAATTTCTAGTTTTCCCTAGATTAGATTTATTTCCTTACCTATTGTCCAAGAAAAATCCAAAAAAAGTTAGATCTATTCAGCCTTTCTCGAAGCCAGTCTGAGCCTTTGCAATTATCTTTTGCATTATTGAATTACCGGTTGCATCGTTCGTTTAGAGTTGCTGGTCTTAGTGACTAGTTCGTTTAGAGTGTCCAGTTTTGTTCACATGAGTCACGCCGCCACTGCATTGTTATCCCTCCCACTATCCACCACCCCATCCATCGATTTCCACCACGTGCTACCCATTGTTCAATGTCATAGTCATAGTTGAGGTCGTTCACATCTTCGCTTGATCCAATTTGCATCTCATCTAAATTTTTTTGGAAAGAGGGACAGAGGAAAAAAAGAGAGAAAAAAAGTAAAAAAGAAAATTCAGAGAAAACAAGGAGATAAATAAAAAAAGTAATAAAAAGAAAAACAAAATTCGGATCTATCTAGACTCAGTCTCGTGCCTGAATTCGCATTGGAATCTATTTTGCACACTATTCAGTAAAACAGGCATATCTTCCTCATACGAAGTCCATTTTGGCTCCACTAGTACTCGAATTAAAGCTAGCCACGAGCCACATCTAAATAGTTGCAGAAACTTCTTCAATATTTAGCACCTCAAAATCGGCTTGTAAATAGGTCTTTTTGCCCTCCGAAGTTCGCAAACACAGCTTGTTCTAGTTTTTCAGGCCAGTTTTAGAATTTTTTGACTCCTCATATCATCTCGGAATTGAGTGATTCTTTTTGCATTGGAAAGGTTGAGTCATTACCGTTGTGTAAAAAAATTATCAGAAAATTGGCACAAACATTTCCAGTGGAAAGTTGGAGAGAGATTTGTTGGTATATCCTGCTTGGCAGTTGTTTCACATCACTATCTTTACTGCTATTGTGATCTTCACTTATATCTTGTCATCCAGAGCTACTTCATATCCTTTATTGATGCAAGTTGTGCTACGCCATGACCTCATTAGTGTTCTAGGCTCGTGTCTCTTGTCCGGTCTAGCCTAGGACCAGCACAGTACCGTCGTTGAGCGTTTATTCAACATTGCGTCTCTGAATTGATTATTGGTAATCTTTTGCTACCGTATATTTAAGCTGGCCAAGCTCCACATACTTCTACACCATGTATACGTATGATCCCCTGGCAATCTCTTTACTCAATCTTCGCATGGTAAGAAGTTGTAAGATATTGATATTTGCTTTACTGTGAGTGCTTTACCACCACATCCTAGTAGTTCATAGGAGCATTATTCTCGAATTTTGTTTCTTGTTTATATTAATCATGACAGGTTCCAGAGATAGAAGTTCTTGGATGGCGGATACATCTTCACCATCACGAAAGGCTGGACAACACAGAGAAGCACATGGTCAGTTTATCTCTTTACCATCATTGGAGGGTATATCTGATCCTGCTATTTATCTAGCTTGGGAGCTTCAAGTAGAACAAATTTTTAGTCACCATGGTTTTTCTAAACTTGAGAGGGTACGAGCTACCACTGGAGCATTTACTGGTTTTGCTTCTGTTTGGTGGAGTGTGCATTGTAGGAAGAACATTGATAACCGACCCACAACTTGGAAAGATTTGAAAGCTGTAGTGAGATAACAATTTTTTCCTCCTTACTATCGTCGTGAATTGCTTCACAAATTGGAACAATTAAAACTGGGAAGTAACACTGTTCATGCTTACTACCAAGAGTTCAAATCTTATATGCATAATTATGACATAGAAGAAGGTGAGGATGATACAATGAATAGATTTTTTTAGTGGTTTTAACCATGATATTTGCGGAAGATTTCGGTATATCCCTCGTTACATTACTGGTATGTATGTTCGCGCTTGTACCTTTGAGAGACAGATACAGGAGGATGCATTGGGCGACTACAACAACTACTATTCCAGTTCATGCTCACCACTACCAGTTGGTTCCTCCACCGTTGCATCTACGAGAGCAGTCACACCTCAGATTGTGAGCGCGACATCACCTCAAGTGTATGGTACATTGTCATCATTCGTACCTACATCAACTACGTATTTGCGACAAGGTAACAGTAAAGGTATTGATTATATAACTTCACATGAGAATGATGCATGCCTAGTTAACTTGAAGACATCATGTGTTGAGCTAGTTAACTTGAAGACATCATGTGTTGAGTTACTTGTTGATTTGAGCACACCACCTATTTTAAAGAGTCGTGTTACTTTCATGAATGTGTCATGTGATCAAACAACTAAAATACCAATAATTTTGAGTGCGCCCATTGAATTAACTATTGATACAAAAGAACCATGTGAATCAGGGAATAAATCGGATTTGGATCAAATACATCTGAAAATAAATGGCCAATGTTTAATCATTTTGATATGACCTCTAATCTTGGTGATGATTCTGTGTCAAATGACTTATTGCATGTTTGTTTATGTAAGCATGTTGTAGCATGTAAATTTGATGCAAGTAAGGTTTACTCACCAATGTTGGGATGGTTTAATGATGAACATTGTCAATCTTTTGATATTAATAAGAGCTTCACTTATATGTGCAAACTGAGTTGCAATATTTTCATGCCTTCTACTTCTTGTGATAATATTTTTGGCTTTAGATTCTATGATCTGCGAAAGTTACTCATGTATACATGTCTCATATGTGCAAAAAACCAAGGGAAGTAAAAAATGGATGACATATACATATACAACATGTACACCTTGTCACTTTTGTTAGCCACATTTCAGATTCAGCAATGCCGAGGACGGATTTGTTTTCAAGAAGAGGAGGATGATGAGGACATGACTACCTTGGATACGACCAAAAATATTGCATACATGTATATTTGTGTGGTGATTTCTAATGCAAACTATGCAATAATTTATTTATGTCATCCAGAACAAAAATACTTCACAGACTTTTGTGCCATGTCTAATTGCAGGTGTATGGGAAATTTGTATAGTCCACATATGAAGATAAGGGAAAAAGAGAAGTTTAGGTGATGTTCAAAAAGTCCTCTCATGTCACGTTTGGGCCAAGAGAAGATAGAGTCCAAGTCTCTCACGTTTTGGACTCAGATTCAGGCTACATAGACATACCTGACTCAAAACGCCAAGATCACTTTTATCGGGACTCCAAATGGGGTCATTCTTTCTTTGTTGCAAAGTAGATTTCATGCTCTTTCCAACCCAATGGAATTCACCTTCAAATTCGTGTGGAGCATTGAGATATTGACAAAACAATCTGACGCTGCAATAGAATCCGAGTCAAACTGCAAGTCCAAAGGTGTTGCATCACCTCCACTTGGTCCCGTAAGGCTTGTACGACCTAGGTTTAGTTTTAGGTTTCCTTAGGACGTCCTCCCACCTCCTTGGACGCCACCCCTTGGTCCTATATAAGTAGATCAATCTAGTAGCTTTTTCGTTGGGATTTGTTTAGTTAAAAGTTAGCCATTGCAACTTCGTGTACTTCATTTGTCTCCAACGACCAGACCTTGACCACTTTCAGATGCCCACCATTATCAATACATCATCCATATTCACAATATTCAGATTGCTTTATCATATTCCATCTTGTTCTTCGATTGCTTGTAGGAATAGACCTTCGTGGTCAGGTTGATCGTGCTCCGGCATGGTCAATAACCTCTCAGAGTTGGTTTAGCGATTGCTAAGGCGCAACGTCGTGCACATTTGTAGTCAGATCATCAAAGTCCTCTCCACCAAATCAATAGTTATGATCTCATCGAAAGATCGGGATACCCTCGCCTCTATCAATGTCGTAGCATGCGTATGCATCCTTGGCCGCGTAGGTTATGTAGGCTAGGTTCAGAGGTACCTCCCACATGTTCAGGTCCTGGGAATCGACTTCTTCTTTCGTGTTGGCATAGTAGGGGTTGATGACGATCACGGCAAGGTCAACCATGGAGTCCTCCTCCCGTTGCCAATGATCTTGTATTGCTTCTGGATGTTGACAAGCTTGTTGCACCAGATGGCCAAATCGTAAAGCACAGTCGCGTTCTTCCTCCTCTCCACCATAGCGAAGGTGCAGTCAGCGGTGCCGATGGAACGGGCAAGTGCTCCAGAACCTTTGATGGGCCTACAATAGTGGTAGACGAGAACCTCATCCCATACGCATACCTAGGTGACAGCGATTCGCTTGTCCCTGTCAGGAGATGAATGGATGGGCACAAGGCCTAATCCCGCGACCTTGTGCTTTCTCTTCGTGTAGGTACAACTTGAACTTGGTGAGGCAGAGCTTCACCGAGTCCGATAGTTGATGTACATCACATTTGTCAGCGTGGAAGCAAGATCACCAGTGGCACAGGGGTGCCCCTTTCTGGTTCGGCAAGGGGACGGTCACATTGCACAAAGAGCAGAAGCAATAGGGGACAACACGACGATGGACAACTCGCTTTTACCCAGGTCCGGGATGCTTTGCAGCATAAAACCCTACTCCTGCTTTGATGGATTGATCTAGAGGAGCACGAAGACACGACGTGCTCTAGCCTGGCAAAGGGGCCTTGGGGAGAGCAGCGTGTGCGTACAAGTGTTGGGGGATCTCCAAATAGAACCCTTTGCTAGGTTGCCTCGAGCCTCTTTTTATAGCTTAAGGGGAGACCACAGTGGCAAAACAGGCATTTTAGTGAGATTAGATAGCTAACAGTGCTATCATACCTAACTCTGGCAGTTAGGACAAAGTGCATTAAATGCACTGCTATGTGTCGTGCTGAGGTCGAAGCCCGGCAAGCCTCCCGCACCGCTTATTAATCCTCTCCTTAGTAGCTTGACACGCCTCCTGGACGGGTGTCAATAAAGATAATCTCTTCTCTTCCAGGCTGCCACATGCTTGAATGGATCCACCTAGCTGCTTGATAGCTTGACACCGCATGGATTATTGACTTTGGTATGGTGTAGGGGAGCAGTGGCGCCTTGGTTAAGGTTTGCTGACAAGGTGGCTGGCAGGCTCTGGTCTTGATGGCCCTAGAAACCTTGCCGGGGCAAACTGGACTTATTCTTAGGTGTGGCCTCGACCCAGCCAGGCTCTCCTGCCCTGCAAGGGAGGCCTCCTCGAGGCGGTCTTCCGCTAGCTTGTTCTTCTTAATGCTCTCCTTGATCTCATAAAGAGCGGTTTCTCTAGCTTTATCTTTGTGTCATGCACTAGTACTGGATGTATGATCTCCAACAGGCCTGTGCATGAGTCCGGGTAGCAAACGTGAATGTTTGCTGCACCGACAACATTCAACTTGGTGCTTCCGTGGGTCTGAACGACGAACTCAAAGGTGAACTCCTTGCTGAAATCCATGTCTAGTAGGATCACCCCTCAGATCGTCATTGGAGTCTCTTCCCATGCAGAGTTGATGTGGCGGTTCTCATTTTGTCGGGATTGGGGGCAGGGGGGAAATGGAGACGATCGGTGTGTACTAGGGTACTAGGGGCGGCACCACGGAAGCAGCAGTTTGTTTTTCCAATCTTGGAGAACTACAATCGACGGTGAACGAGTGGGTAGGCGGTGGCAATTCATTTTTCAGCTCTTGTGGAACTGCATTCAACATTAAACTGAGTGTGTACAGGAGATAGCAGTTACTACCCCTCCCTCACCCATTGCACACCCGGCAGAACATGCCACACGTCGGTTCACGAGTGGGGATGTATTGGTACAGTAATAGCAACTGTTAGTGGTCACTTTATTTAAATTGTATTAGCTTTAATTAAAATTTATTCTTCAAACAAGCAAAGCATTCGCTCGTTCTATCAGTCCCACATGATCAACATGCACATAAATAGAATTATTATTCTCAGGACACACACGATCAGCTCATTTGCCGCACTTTCACACAGACAATGCTACCAAGTTTGAATAGCTTGTTATGGTTGTTGTCCTCTGCATCATCATGTAGTGTTTTCCAGCTTGCAAGATTCAAAAACAACCAATAAGATTCAAATAACAAGTAAAACAAAGATGACTACACATCGCAATGATTCCCACCTTGCAAGATTCAGAACCAATCTTTTAGATTCAAATAATAAGTACAACAAAGATGCCTACACATCTCAGTGTTTCACATATCATAGCCAATCTTAACTATACAACTCAAAGGTTGTGAGAATGTGAACAAATAAATAAAAATTGATCGATGCTTGACGTAAGAAAATTGATCCAAGGATTTGCTTCAACATTGAAACTAGTCATTTTAGGCCTTCCACTATGTGGGCCAAAAGCGATGCCAAATTGAATTTCGGAGTATTTGGCATCGGTGCCCTCCGTTGCCAAACCAGTGCCACAAATTTTTTTGGGGGCACAGGAGCACCTACTTGCTCCGGTGCCAAATTCATCGAGCAAATAAAAAACTTGTTCCATGACCTGTCTCTCATCCGTCTCGCACGAATCAAGTGCCATGACTACCTCCGCTTCGTCCACCACCTCCGATGAGCTCTTTGCTGCTCTCCTCCAATGCTGGACGTCCACCCTTTGGCCATGACCTCCGCCCCAAGATGCGAGCTTGGACATCCTGCACAGCATCTGTGTGTGGACCGACGCTGACAACTCCAGCCGTGAGCTTGGCCTGCCCACAACCAGAACCCTCTGGCCACAACCTCCATCGTTGGATGCGAGCCTGGCCAGCCCACACAGCTAGGCAGCCCGACATCGGTAGCCTCCATGATAGAGGCGAGGGTGTCCCGATCTTTCGATGAGATGATAACTATTGATTTGGTGGAGTCGACTTTGACGATCCGACTACAAACATGCACGACATTGTGCCTTAGCAATCGCTAAAAAAAATCTCCTGAGGTTACTAACGATGCTGGAAGCACAATTAGCCTGACCACGAAGGTCTATTCCTGCACGCAATCGAAGAACAAGCAAGAATATGATAATGCAATCTGAATATTGCGAATGTAGACGAAGTATTGATAAAGGTGGGGATCCGAAAGCGGTCTTGGTCTGGTCGTTGGACACAAACGAAGTACACAAAGTTGCAATGGCTAACTTTTAACTAAACAAATCCCAAGCAAAAAGCTATTAGATGGATCTACTAATATAGGAGCAAGGGGTGGAGGCCAAGGAGGTGGGAAGACGTCCCAAGGCAGCCTAAAACCAACCCTAGGTCGTACAAGGCTCATGGGCCCAAGTGGAGGTGATGCAACACCTTTGGACTTGTTGTTTGACTCGGATTCTGCTGCAGCATCAGATTGTTTCGTCCATATCTCAACGCTCCGGACGAATTTAAAGGTGCATCCAGTTGGGTTGGAAAGAGGACGAAATCTACTTTCCAACAAAAAAAAGAATCACCCAATTCGTAGTCCGTATGAAAAAGTTGTTGGCGTTTTGAGTCAGGTATGTCTGTGTAGTCCGAATCTGAATCCAGAACGTGAGAGACTTGGACTCTATCTTCTCTTGGCCCAAAAGTGACGTGAGGGGACTTTTTGTACAGAACCTAAACTTCTCCTTTTCCCCTATCTTCATATGTGGATTGTACTAATGTCCCATACACCTGCAATTAGACAAAACACAAAAGTGTGTGAAGTATCTTTGTTCTGGATAACATAAATAGATTATTGAATAATTTGCACCAGAAATCACCTGACAAATATGCATGTATGCAATATTTTTGGTCGTATCCAAGGTACGCATGTCCTCATCATCCTCCCCTTCTTGAAAATAAAGCCGTCCTCGGCGTTGCTTCATCTGAAATGTGGCTAACAAAACAGACAAGGTGTACATGTTGTATATGTATATGTCATCCATTTTTACTTCCCGTGGATTTTGCACAGATGACACATGTATACATGAGTAACTTTCATAGTTAATAAAATATAAAGCCAAAATATTATTATAAGAAGTAGAAGGCATGAAAGTATTGCAACTCAGTTTGCACATATAAGTGAAGCTCTTATTCATATGAAAAGATTGACAATATTCATCATTAAACCATCCCAACATTGATGAACTATCACCAAGATTGGAGGTCATATCAAAATTATTAAACATTGGCACAATTATTTTAAAATGTATTTGATCCAAATCTGATTTATTTCCTGATTCACATGGTTCTTTGACATCAACAGATTCAATGGGCGCACTCAAAATTGTTGGTATTTCAGTTGTTTGATCACATGATGCATTCATGACAGTAACATGATTCTCTAAAATAGGTGGCGTGCTCAAATCAACAGGTAACTCAACACATGATGTATTTAAGTTAATTAGGCATGCATCATTCTCATGTGAAGTTATATTACCAATACCTTTACTATTTCCTTGTCGCAAAGACGTAGCTGATGTAGGTACGAACGATGCCAATGTACCATACTTTTGAGATGATGTCGTCGCGCTCATAATCTGAGGTGGGGCTGCTCTAGTAAGTGCAACGGTGGAGGAACCAACCGGTGGTGCTGAGCATGAACTGGAATAGTTGTTGTTGTAGTCACCCAATGCATCCTCCTGTATCTGTGTCTCAAAGGTACAAGCGCGAACATACATACCAGTAATGCAATGAGCAATATACTGAAATCTTGCACGAATATCATGGTTTAAACCACCAAAAAATCTATTCATTGTATCATCCTCGGATTCTTCTATGTCACACTGATGCATATAAGATTTGAACTCTTGGTAGTAAGCATGAACAATGTTACCGCCTTGTTTTAATTGTTCCAATTTGCGAAGCAATTCATGACGATAGTAACGAGGAAAAATTGTTGTCTCATTACAGCTTTCAAATCTTTCCAAGTTGTGGGTTGGTTACCAATGTTTTTCTTACAATGTACACTCCACCAAACAGAACCAAAACCAGTAAATGTTCTAGTGGTAGCTTGTACTCTCTCAAGTCCAGAAAAATCATGGTGACTAAAAACTTGTTCTAATTCGAGCTCCCAAGCTAGATAAATAGCAGGAGTAAATCTACCCTCAAATGACAGTAAAGAGATAACCTGACCATGTGCTTGTGTGTGTTGTCCCAACTCTCGTGATGGTGAAGATGTGCCCGTCGTCCAAGAACTTCTATCTCCGGAACCTGTCATGGTTAGCAGAAACAAGAAACAAAATTCGAGAATAATGTTCCTATGAACTACTAGGATGTGGTTGTAAAGTGCTCACAGTAAAGCAAATATCAATATCTTACAAGTTCTTACCATGCGGCAGGTGGTGACAGGCAACCAGCAGTGTGAAATAACTCCGAAGATTGTGTAAAGCGATTGCCGGGGGAACGTACGTACACACGGTGTAGAAATATGTCGAGCTGGGTTGGCTATATATGGTAGCAAAAGATTAGCAATAATCAATTCAGAGATGCAATGTTGAATAAACGCTCAACGACGGTACTTTGCTGGTCCTAGGCTAGACCGGACTAGAGACGCGAGCCTAGAACACTAATGAGGTCATGGCGTAGCACAACTAGCATCAATGAAGGATACTAAGTAGCTCTGGCCAGCAAGAGATATAACTGAAGATCACAATGGCAGTAAAGATAATGATGAAAAACAACTGCCAAGCAAGATATACAACAACTCTCTCTCCAACTTTCCTCTTGAAAAGTTTGAGCCAATTTTCCGATAACTTTTTTCAAAGAATGCTACTAACTCAAGCTTTCCAATGCAAAAAGAATCACTCAATTCCGAGTTGATATAAGGAGTCAAAAAATTCTAAAACTGGAACAAGCTGTGTTCGCGAACTTCGGAGGGCAAAACACCTATTTAGAAGTCGATTTTGAGGTGTAAAATATGGAACAAGCTTCTGCAACTATTTAGATGCGGCTCGTCGCTATATTTCATTTGAGTACTCGCGGAGCCAAAACGGACTTCGTGTGAGGAAGTTATGCCTGTTTTACTGATCAGTACACAAAACAGATTCCAATCCAAATTCAACTACGAGATTGAGTCTATATAGATCCGAATTTTTTTTCTTCTCTCTTTTTTTTCCACACACTTTTTTTTCTTTTTCTTTCACTTTTTTTATGACTTTTTTTCTTTTTTTCTCTCTTTTTTTCTCTATCTTTTTTTCTCTCCCTCTTTCCAAGACAAACTAGATAAGATGCAGATTGGATCAAGCAAAGATGTGAACGACCTCAACTATGATTGTGACAATGAACTATGGGTAGCATGTGGTGGAAATTGATGGATGGTGTGGTGGACGGCGGAAGGGATAACGATGCAGCGGCCACGTGACTAATGTGAACAGAACTCGAAACTCTAAACGAACTAGACACTAAGACCTCATATTCAGTCGGAAGAGTTTAGGTAAGACTTTCAAAGAAACTCTCGACGATAATTCAATAATGCAAACAATGAAAAGAAAATTGCAAAGGCTCAGACTGGCTTGGACAAAAGGATGAATAGATCTAACTTTTTTGTGGCTTATTCTTGGACAATAGGTAAGAAAATAAATCTAATCTAGGGGAAACTAGAAATTCTCACCGAGCAACCTGAAAACTGATACCACTTGATAGAGGCGAGGGTGTCCTGATCTTTCGATGAGATGATAACTATCGATTTGGTGGAGTCGACTTTGACAATCTGAATACAAACATGCACGACGTTGCGCCTTAGCAATCGCTAAACCAATCTCCCGATGTTACTGACGATGCTGGAAGCACAATCAGTCTGACCACGAAGGTCTATTCCTGCACGCAATCGAAGAACAAGCAAGAATATGATAATGCAATCTGAATATTGCGAATATAGATGAAGTATTGATAAAGGTGGGGATCCGAAAGCAGTCCTGGTCCGGTCGTTGGACACAAACGAAGTACACGAAGTTGCAATGGCTAACTTATAACTAAACAAATCCCAAAGAAAAAGCTACTAGATGGATCTACTTATATAGGAGCAAGGGGTGGCGGCCAAGGAGGTGGGAGGACGTCCCAAGGCAGCCTAAAACCAACCCTAGGTCGTACAAGGCTCATGGGCCCAAGTGAATGTGATGCAACACCTTTGGACATGTTGTTTGACTCGGATTCTGCTGCACCGTCAGATTGTATCGTCCATATCTCAACGCTCCGGACGAATTTAAAGGTGAATCCAATTGTGTTGGAAAGAGGACGAAATCTACTTTCCAACAAAAAAAGAATCACCCAATTCGGAGTCTGTATGAAAAAGTTGTTGGCATTTTGAGTCAGGTATGTCTGAGCAGTCCGAATCTGAATCCAGAACGTGAGAGACTTGGATTCTATCTTCTCTTGGCCCAAAAGTGACGTGAGAGGACTTTTTGAACAGAACCTAACGTGAGAGGACTTCTCCTTTTCCCCTATTTTCATATGTGGATTGTACAAATGTCCCATACACCTGCAATTAGACAAAACACAAAAGTGTGTGAAGTATCTTTGTTCTGGATAACATAAATAGATTATTGAATAGTTTGCACTAGAAATCACCTGACAAATATGCATGTATGCAATATTTTTGGTCGTATCCAAGGTACGCATGTCCTCATCATCCTCCCCTTCTTGAAAATAAAGCCGTCCTCGGCGTTGCTTAATCTGAAATGTGGCTAACAAAAGAGACAAGGTGTACATGTTGTATATGTATATGTCATCCATTTGTACTTCCCGTGGATTTTGCACAGATGACACATGTATACATGAGTAATTTTCATAGTTAATAAAATATAAATCCAAAATATTATTATAAGAAGTAGAAGGCATGAAAGTATTGCAACTCAGTTTGCACATATAAGTGAAGATCTTATTCATATGAAAAGATTGACAATATTCATCATTAAACCATCCCAACATTGGTGAATAAACCTTACTTGCATCTACATGCTACAACATGCTTAAATAAGCAAACATGCAATAAGTCATTTGACACAGAATCATCACCAAGATTAGATGTCAAATAAAAATGATTAGACATTGGTTCTTTTGCATCAACAGTTAATTCATTGAGTCCACTCAAAATTGTTGGTATTTCAGATGTTTGATCACATGACGCATTCATGACAGTAACATGATTCTCTAAAATAGGTGATGCGCTCAAATCAATAGGTAACTCAACACATGATGTATTCAAGTTAACTAGGCAAGCATCATTCTCATGTGAAGTTATATCATCAATACCTTTACAGTTACCTTGTCGCAAAGATGTAGCTGATGTAGGTACGGATGATGGCAATGTACCATACTCTTGAGATGATGTCGCGCTCACAATCTAAGGTGTGGCTGCTCTACTAGGTGCAACGGTGGAGGAACCAAGCGGTGGTGGTGAACATGAACTAGAATAGTAGTGGTTGTAGTCATCCAATGCATCCTCCTGTAACTGTCTCTCAAAGGTACAAGCACGAACATACATACCAGTAATGCAACGAGGAATATACTGAAATCGTGCCTGAATATCATGGTTCAAACCACCAAAAAATCTATTCATTGTATCATCCTCAGATTCTTCTGTATCACAATGATGCATATAAGATTTCAACTCTTGGTAGTAAGCATGAACAGTGTTGTTGCCTTGTTTAAATTGTTCAAATTTGCGAAGCAATTCACGACGATAGTAAGGAGGGAAAAATTGTTGTCTCATTACATCTTTCAAATCTTTCCAAGTTGTGGGTTGGTTATCAATGTTTTTCTTACAATGCACACTCCATCAAACAAAAGCAAAACCAGTAAATGCTCTAGTGGCAGCTCGTACTCGCTCAAGTTCAGAAAAGTCATGGTGACTAAAAACTTGTTCTACTTCAAGCTCCCAAGCTAGATAAATAGCAGGATTAAATTTACCCTCAAATGACGGTAAAGAGATAACCTGACCATGTGCTTGTGTGTGTTGTCCCAACTCTCGTGATGATAATAATGTGTCCGTCGTCCAAGAACTTCTATCTCCGGAACCTGTCATGATTAGTAGAAACAAGAAACAAAATTCGAGAATAATGTTCCAATGAACTACTAGGATGTGGTTGTAAAGTGCTCACCGTAAAGCAAATATCAATATCTTACAAGTTCTTACCAAGCAGCAGGTGGTGACAGGCAACCAGCGGTGTCAAATAACTCCGAAGATTGAGTAAAGCGATTGCCAGGGGAACGTACGAATACACGGTGTAGAAATATGTGGAGCTTGGAAGGCTTGAAAATATGGTAGCAAAAGATTAGCAGTCATCAATTCAGAGATGCAATGTTGAATAAACGTTCAATGACGGTACTGTGCTGGTCCTAGGCTAGACCGGACTAGAGACGCGAGCCTAGAACACTAATAAGGTCATGGCGTAGCAAAACTAGTATCAATGAAGGATACTAAGTAGCTCTGGACAGCAAGATATAAGTGAAGATCACAATGGCAGTAAAGATAATGATGAAAAATAACTGCCAAGCAGGATTACAACAACTCTCTCTCCAACTTTCCTTTTGAAAAGTTTGAGCCAATTTTCTGATAACTTTTCTCAAGAATGGCACTGACTCAAGCTTTCAAACGCAAAAAGAATCACTCAATTCCTAGTTCATATGTGGAGTCAAAAAATTCTAAAACTGGCATGAAAAACTGGAATAAGCTGTGTCCGCGAACTTCGGAGGGCAAAAAGACCTATTTAGAAATCGATTTTGAGGTGTCAAATATTGAACAAGCCTCTGTAACTATTTAGATGCGGCTCGTCGCTAGCTTTCATTTGAGTACTCGCAGAGCCAAAACAGACTTCGTATGAGGAAGTTATGCCTGTTTTACTGAACAGTGCACAAAACAGATTCCAATCCGAATTCAACTACGAGATTGAGTCTAGATATATCCGAATTTTGTTTTTTTTCTTCTCTCTTATTTTTTCCTCGCACTTTTTTTCTTTTTCTTTCTCTCTTTTTTTCTCTGACTTTTTTTCTTTTTTTTCTCTTTTTTTTTCTCTGTCTTTTTTTTCTCTCCCTCCTTCCAAGACAAACTAGATAAGATGCAGATTGGATCAAGCAAAGATGTGAACGACCTCAACTATGATTGTGACAATGAACTATGGGTAGCACGTGGTGGAAATTGATGGATGGTGTGGTGGACAGCGGAAGGGATAACGATGCAGCGGCGACGTGACTAATGTGAATAGAACTCGAAACTCTAAACGAACTAGACACTAAGACCAGCAACTCGATATGACGATGCAACCGATAATTCAATAATGCAAACAATGAAAAGAAAATTGCAAAGGATGAATAGATCAAACTTTTTTGTGGCTTTTTCTTCGACAATAGGTAAGAAAATAAATCTAATCTAGGGGAAACTGGAAATTCTCACCGAGCAACCTGAAAAAGGATACCACTTGGTAGAGGCGAGGGTGTCCCGATCTTTCGATGAGATGATAACTATCGATTTGGTGGAGTCGACTTTGACGATCCGACTACAAACGTGCACGACGTTGCGCCTTAGCAATCGCTAAACCAATCTTCCGAGGTTACTAACGATGCTGGAAGCACAATCAGCCTGACCACGAAGGTCTATTCCTGCACGCAATCGAAGAACAAGCAAGAATATGATAATGCAATCTGAATATTGAGAATATATATGAAGTATTGATAAAGGTGGGGATCCGAAAGCGGTCTTGGTCTGGTCGTTGGACACGAAGTTGCAATGGCTACTTTTAACTAAACAAATCCCAAGAAAAAAGCTACTAGATGGATCTACTTATATAGGAGTAAGGGGTGGAGGCCAAGGAGGTGGGAGGATGTCCCAAGGCAGCCTAAAACCAACCCTAGGTCGTACAAGGCTCATGGGCCCAAGTGGAGGTGATGCAACACCTTTGGACTTGTTGTTTGACTCGGATGCTGCTACAGCGTCAGGTTGTTTCGTCCATATCTCAACGCTCCGCACGAATTTAAAGGTGAATCCAGTTGGGTTGGAAAGAGGACTAAGTCTACTTTCCAACAAAAAAAGAATCACCCAATTCGGAGTCTGTATGAAAAAGTTGTTTGCGTTTTGAGGCAGGTATGTCTGTGTAGTCCGAATCTGAATCCAGAACGTGAGAGACTTGGACTCTATCTTCTCTTGGCCCAAAAGTGACGTGAGAGGACTTTTTGAACAGAACCTAAACTTCTCCTTTTCCCCTATCTTCATATGTGGATTGTACAAATGTCCCATACAGCTGCAATTAGACAAAACACAAAAGTGTGTGAAGTATTTTTGTTCTGGATAACATAAATAGATTATTGAATAATTTGCACTAGATATCACCTGACAAATATGCACGTTTGCAATATTTTTGGTCATATCCAAGGTAGTCATGTCCGCATCACTCCATCGTGAGGTCGTCCAGCTCAGGCCAGTCCGATCTCCTATGCCACATGGTCTCTTGCTCGCAACCTCCACCCGCTTCGGCCCATTGACTTCCCCCGGCAGTTTTTGGCTGCACAAGCTTGGATTTGGAAACAGGGAGGATACAATTTTATGATTTGGTTTTGATAAACAAAGGGAATCTTTCGGGGGAGAGGAGGAAGAACTCGGTGAGGCACTCTGAAGGCTAGCTCAATGATTATTTTTTTGCATGGGGTCATCTACTTTTAGATCGAGCGGTGCCCTCCGTTGTGAAGCCGGTGCCACAAAATTTCATTTGGCATCAGCAGTAACGTGCACCCTTTTCAATTATTTGGCACCAGTGACATAGTGGAGAGCCTTAAGGCCACGCAGGTCAAACATTGGAATCTGAAATATTCTGCATCAATAGTGGCACTACCAATTCCAATATATGCACAAGAGGCCTTCTAGATTTTGAAATAGTCTGTATAGAGCCTCATCCTTAGTATTTAACAAATAAACATAGCAGAATCTAGTGGAATCATCAATCAACATCCTGAAATATTTCTTTCCACCTTGCACACACACATGGCCCTTTAGAGCCTTTGGATAACGTGAATCTCGGGATTAAATCCATCTTGGCTAGTCATGTCATACAACCCAAGAACTTGGCGAATGCTTTTGACCATCAGAACATCTATAGTTGAGTGTTCATGTTTGCACATATAAGAAAGATCATGATTACCATAATAGTGGCCCTAGTTGAAGAAACTTTATTTCCAAAACGAGAAAATATTGCGATAGAATACCCTTATTAAAAAAATACAACGTTAGCACAGTATGATAAGCACAATCATGTTTTTTACCTTGATAAAGCACAATCATGTTCATAAAGGACAGTACAGTCCTGTGTGAGATGGCTTTGGGAGATCAAGTTATTCTTCATGTCCCCGTATCTTGCCATGAAGGCGATTCGTTGACATCGATTAACACCTAAGTGTGGCAGTAGAACGAGGAGCGTTGACTCATTTCAATCTATTTTTTATGCAGTTAAACTAAAATTATGGCGCCCGCCAGTTACAGAGGGTGCCCATGCCACCTCGATGGTAAGCATGATGGACTCAACTGGTTCAGTGCAGCTATGTGATTGATTCAGTGCACACGGACTTGATTCTGCCGGATCGGGCTTCTACAAGTTATCTACATTACAAATCGAATGGTAGCTAAGACAGTAGCTCTATTTTAAATGTATTATTACTTCATTTTATCAGTGGTAGTTGTCGGTGTCAAAACCGTCAGATCTCGGGTAGGGGGCCCAAGCTATGAGTCTAAGGATCAATGGTAACTAGGGACAACGGGGACATGATGTTTACCCAGGTTTGGGCCCTCTTAAAGGAGGTAAAACCCTACGTCCTGCTTGATTATATTCAATGAGTATAGGGTTTACAAGAGTTGATCTACCTCGAGATTGTAATGGCTAAACCCTAGTTGTCTAGCATGTGATTATTCTGATAGCCTCTACAGACTAAACCCTCCGGTTTATATACATATCATAGGGGCCTAGGGTTGTACGGAGTCGGTTTGCAGAAGAAGGAAATAGTACATCCGGACACCAAACTCGCCGTCCACGCATACAGGAGTCCTACCCGGACACGGGGTATAGTCTTCTGCTTTATCTTCACGGCCCATCAGTCTGGCCAATCTCGAATACGCCGGACACCTAAGGACCCCCGAATCCAGTACTCCCTCAATAGCCCCCGAACTTGCCTTCAATGACAATGTAGTATCCGGCTTATGTCTTTGGCTTTGCAAGGCAGGTTCTTCACCATACTCCGGATTGATGACAGTCCAGTTTGGGCTCCATGTTTTGCCATTATGATTCCTTCCTATTGCCGCCTCGATTTCCACACGCCAGGCGAATGCGAACGGTCCATATTTTTTTACAAATAACCCCCTTACCATGCACGGGCGACATCTATATAAGGAGATTAGATCCCCAAATGCCATCCCACATCGCGCAAAGAGCATTGGAGCAAACCACGAAAAACTTCAAAACATGGCGAGCGCTCCTAGCTCTTCCTCGTGCCCACATGGCCCTCATTGACGAAGCTACTCAGTGTCTCACCTTCAGCTGAATCGACTTCAGACGCAGGGATATCTCCCTCCCACAGATATAGTCTATGTGCGGGCGGGATTGGCCTCGATTGGCAATGATGTGCTAGTAGAGAATTTCCCCAACCCCAACAAGGAGGAGAGGGTGTACTTCGTCTCGTTTCTTCTACGTGGCTTAGGATTTCCGATCCACCCCTTTATTAGAGATCTATTGGAATTCTATGGGATCCAGCTGCACAACCTCACACCAGGTTCTATCCTGCACATCTCGGGTTTTGTCGCCCTCTGTGAACTGTTTTTAGGCTGCGAAGCTCATTTTGAGCTATGGAGAAAGTTATTTTTCCTCGTCCCTCGTCATCGAGGGGGTTCCATATTTGAAGTGGGCGGCGCCATAGTATGGCGCATAGCCGGATCAGGTTACCTTGTCGGAACTCCCAAGTAGGCATCCCAGGAATGGTCTTCGGAATGGTTTTATATTGAGGACGTTCCCCTTCCGGACCCATTTCGGCATGGACTCCCCGAATTTTCTAGCATTCCTTTGAAGAAAGGCCTCAATTGGCGCCCCCGGAGCCCCAAGGAAGAAGACAGTGCAGAAGTAAAGAGGTTGGTCAGCAAGGTCAGATTATTTGCCCATTTCGAACTCTCGATAATCGAAGTCATGGCCATCACGATAAAGCGATGTATCCAGCCCCTCCAGTCCAGAGTGACCCCTTTATGGTGTTACAACAGAGAGGACGACGCATATCATAATAGGCGTTAGGGCCCGGATACCCCAGCCATTCTGGCAGATCTTTATAAGGGGGAGAAAGAAGACTTCATCCGTTTAAATTATTGGGAAGGTTTTTCCATGTATAACCCCATTGAATGGGTGAGTTTTTTGATTATCAACACTCACTACTGCAGGATGCTGCTAACGTGACACTACGATCAAAGACCCTTCGAGAAATTGTGTGTGATGCAATTATCGCAAACGGTGTTGTATGAAAACCGTAAAAAATGATGCAAAGCGTTTGTGATGGAGGATGCATCAAACGCGGTTCAGATTTTAGTTGCGTGTGCATTTCAGGCCACACAGTTAACCCGTTCGAACTATTTGTGATGAGGCAGAACAACAGAAACGGGCAGCCATATCAATGTGTGTGTGATATACGGCATACAGTACGCTCCGATGAACCGTTTGCTATTAGGGAGTGCAACATAAACGATTAGCCGGATCAAGGTGTGTGTGATATAGGGCATACGGTTCACTTGGACGAACTGTTTTCGATTAGCGAACGCAACAGAAACGGTTCAACTTAACAAGATGTGTGTGGTACGTGGCAAATAGTTGAATCGGATGAACTGTTTGCAATGAGAAATTACAACACAGACGGTTAATATAGTTAGTTCGTGTGCGATTCTGTGTGTATTAAAAACTTTGAAATATGCAAACTAGTTGCTTGCGGTGGCTAGGAATATCGCACGCGATGCGTCTGCGAGTACTCGTGTGCGATGATTAGTAAGTTACACATACGTTTCCTTATGTTAACACTTATGTGATAAATAACACGTGGCACCGGATACGGTATTCGGGTTGTGTGTGTGCTCCACTTAGTCTTCCCGCACTCGAGCGAATGCTTCCCGTGCTCCACATGGATGAATTGTAAAATCCACGCCTATTCCCTCACCGGTTTCCCACCACCAGCTAACAGCTTGCTACATATAACCCGGGCGGCAACGCACCGCCACGACATTCTGCGAAGATCTAGTCATCACCCATCTACCATTAGTTATTCCAAGCATGCCAGGCAATGACCAAAGCTTCGACGTTCACGCCTACCTGCGTTACATCTTCGGCGAGGAGAACGAGCCAGAGCAGGTCGGGGAGCAAGATCTTCATCAGCCGGTGCAGCACCATGGCCCATCGGCAGCGATATCGGTGTCATGGTCCTTGGGAGCACAATCAACATATTGCAGAGGAGGTGTGATGAGCAGTTTGCCATCCACCGTGCAAAGATCCAGAGCTGCTCGGCGGCATGATCAACGACCCACCTGAAGAGCCACCGTCACCAGTGCTCATCGAGAGCCTGATGCCTTGCAAGGAATGCGTAGAGGGCCTCTGCGAGTCACACCAGATAAAGGCAGCCTACGGCTTCATCATTGCCCGCGGTGGATGTGTCAACCTCGATTCCGATGATGTGGTGGCTAGGCTCGAGCGCATCCTTGGCGGAGTTGACGTCCCCAACGAAGTAGAACATCGCCAACGTGATATCTTGAGGATGCAGGTGATCAACGGAATTTGCTACCAGGCCAAAGACATGGAAGTGGAGCGGTTCCGCGGAGTTGTCATGCGCGCGATTGCACACTTTCAAGCTCTTTTGGAAGAGGCCCAGCAGCCCCAAGAGCCTCCCAGCGTCAGCAGCTCCGTAGGCGGAGGCGGGTCGGGACACTCGGAGTGAACGGCTGCAAGGGTGCTATGCTGATCATGGAGTCCGAGAAGACTATCGTCGGAAGGCCGCCAGCTCAGCCTTTTAGCTTATATTTTATTATAATTGTATGCATATGTAGGTCGTGAGTGTTCTGGGCCTTGCCGCATTTGGCATTTTAAATTATCCTGAATATGTAAGACAATTATTAAGAATTATTAACAGTTGCCATTGTAACTTTGCCTCAACGGCGAGCAGAGCGCGCGCAGGGACGCCAGAGCGGAGCGTGCCGCGGCCGCCTCAACGGCGAGCAACCACATGGTCAACCTTCTGGCATCAACAAATTTTTACCTTGTTTCTTGTCACATTGCTGATTACAACGCAATAAGTATAATTGCTAATCTGTTCACACCTATCAAACTAATATGTGTTCACACTTAGCACCGGGCTATAAAAACTACCCACTCGAAAATTACTTCACAGTTCCTCTCCTCATCACCCCCAAAACAGGTTTTCTCTGTCAAGTCATTCCGCCATGACCGGTAGGAGGAGTTTAGGGTGGACATATAACCAGGCGGCAAAGTCCAAGGCCGCGGAAGCACGAGAGAGGTCCCACCGCGAAGCCGCAGCCGCACAGAGATGTCCCGGCGCGACGCGGAGCCCTAGAACGAACTCCCATGGGCAAGCGAGGGCTCTCACAAGCACATTCGCGGCGTCAGCCATCGTGATGAGCCGGCGTTCCTGAAGCCCTTCGCCGGCGACGATGACATCCTCGCTGGCGTCACTACGCAGCAGGAGCTGGTCGACGGCTTGATGAAGCTGCTCAAGATAATGCCTCGGTTGACAAGGCGACGGCCTCGTCGAGAAACTCATGGATGACAATGCGAAGCTCCTCAATTTGGTCGCCGAGAAGGAGGAGTAGGCCGCCGGCTGGAAGATGCTGCATGAGCAGAGCAGTGCCTCGGAGATGACGCTGAAAGCGATCATCGAGGAACTGATGGGTGGCTTGAGGAAGCTCCGGATCGAGCGCGAGCAGGAGGTAGAGGAATCCGTGGCTTCTTTCAAGCAAAGTCGTGACAAATTGAAGAAGGAGCTGCAGGATTTTGCGGCCCGGCGATCCATTGACGTGTAGAGACAGTAGCTACCCAGATAGTTGTCTGCAATTTCTTTCTTCTCTTGCCCCCATGTCTTTCGGGCTTTGCCGCATGTGGCATTTTAAATTATCCGTAATATGTAAGACAATTATTATGTGTGCCATTGTAAATTGCTCGTCGTATTATCCGTTACCATTTTATTTGTGGTCGTATTATCCGTTGCCCTATGTGGCAATTTAAATTAGGGCGGAATACTAGTTGAAAACACGAACAAAGCAAATGCTGCCATGGGATCACAAACACCCTCCGTCCAGGTGCTTTAATTAACCCATTAATGGAAAAGTTGTGAGTGAGGGGGGCGGCGGCTGGTGCATGGAGGTCAAAGTGCTTGCTTCCCGGTGAGCATGGGCGGCCTTGCTGCTCGCACGTGTCCCGTCGAGCCTGTGAGGTGGACAGGACGCACGCGTCTCGTCGAGCCTGCACGGCGGACTGCTCGCACGCGTCCCGTCGATCCTGCACGGCGGACTTCTCGCGCTCGTCTCGTCTAATCAAACAGCTACACGCACGCCACCGAGTATGGCTAAATTTCGAGACGGTAAATATAATACAACCATTTGCCATATTAACGTGTCAACTTTTTGTTTCAAAAAGGACTTCGTTGGCTACTAATGTGTGCGCCTCTTCTCAAACTGGACGATTTTTTTACCACGGCATATATGTGCCATGTCATGAAACCATGCCAACTTTCATGTTTTTTGGGTGACTTTTTTATTTACTAGGATTTAAAAACCGAGATTCTCATTGTTTCAGGACGACGACAAGTTTGTAATTCATTCTCATTCCTTAAACGAGACCTAAACATGCACCCAATGACACATGTACGATTTCCCAACCATTTTGCTTCACTGGAGCATGTGTTTGTACTTCAAATTTGAATTATGGACTACATTAAATGCATAGAAAACTTAGTAATTGGTAATATATGTACAATGGCCAAACGAACCCTGAACAGTATAAAATTTCAGCCCGACACTCCGGTTATTCTATGTTGCCTGTAGAAAACATAGTTCAAGGCGAGAAGAGGCATCGATTATTGTTTCGCCCACAAGAGGGGCATGTTTACCTACCGGAACCACGAGGGTTGCGACAGGCTCCGGTTTGTAAAAGGCTTGTAATATAGCTTAGCCCAAATTGGACAATTATATATACCATGTAGTGACACCATGCCATGTTTCATGATTTCCTGGTGATTTTTGGATTTACAGACATTTAAAAACCGAGATTCGCAATGTTTGTGGCCAGGCCAAGATGGCGATACGGTTGAACTCATTCCCATTCGTTCCATGGGACCTAAACATGCACCCCAAGGAAACATGTACGTTTTTTCTAGCCATTTTGGTGCACTGAAGCATGTATTTGTAGTTCGGATTTGAATGATGGACATTAAATGCCTAGAAAACTGAATTGATAAATAAAAAAGGCCAAACGAACCCTGAATAATTTAAAAGTTCAGCGCGAATCTCCAGTTGTTCCGTGTCGCATGTAGAAGAAAATACGAGGCTAGAAGAGGGAGTGATTATCGTTTGGCCCACAAGGGGTCACGTTTCCCTATCGAAACCACGAGGGTTCTTGTGACAGGCTCCGGTTTGTAATAAAGCTTGGCCCAAATTGGCAATGTTTTTACCACGACATATATGTGCCATGACATGACACCTTTCCATCTTTGATGACTTTCTGGTGAGTTTAGGATTATGGGGACTTAAAAATCGAGATTTGAAATGTTTGAGGAAGAGCCAGGACACTGGTATGGTTGTAATTCGTTCCCATTCCTGGCATGAGACCTAAACATGCACCCAGGAACACATGTATAATTTTTCTAGCCATTTTGGTAAACTGGAGCATGTATTTGTAGTTCAGATTTGAATTATGGACAATAAATGCCTAGGAAACTCAATTAGTGTATAAAAAGGCCAAACGAACCCTGAATAAGTTTAAATTTCAGCACGGATATCCTGTGGTTACATGTTGCCATGGAAGAAAATACAAGGCGAAAAGAGGCAGTGATTACGTTTCGCCCACAAGGGGAACACGTTTCCCTATCAGAACCATGAGGCTTCTTTGAGAGAACCTCCAGTTTTCGTAAGAGGTTTGTAATAAAGCTTGGCCCAAATTGGACAATGTTTTTACCACGACATATATGTGCCATGACATGACACCATGCCACCTTTGATGACTTTCCCGTGAGTTTAGGATTTACGGGGACTTAAAAACCAAGATTCGAAATGTTTGAGTACGAGCCATGACACCAGTACGGTTGTAATTCGTTCCCATTCCTGGCATGGGACCTAAACATGCACCCAAGGACACATGTATAATTTTTCTAGCCATTTTGGTGAACTGGAGCATATTTGTAGTTCAGATTTGAATTATGGACATTAAATGCCTCGGGAAATCAATTAGTGTATAAAAAGGCCAAACGAACCCTGGATAAGTTTAAATTTCAGCACGGATATCCTGTCGTTCCATGTTGCCCGTAGAAGAAAATACAAGGTGAAAAGAGGCAGTGATTACGTTTCGCCCACAAGGGGGACACGTTTCCCTATCGGAACCATGTGGCTTCTTTGAGAGGAGCTCCGGTTTGTAAGAGGCTTGTAATAAATCTTGCGCCACAATGGACGAAAAAAATTCCTCGACATATAAGTGCAATGTCGTGACACCATAGCAGGTTTCACGATTTTCATCTTAGTTTTGGATTTACGGGGATTTAAAAACCGAGGTTCTTCTCACGAAATGTTTTCAAATAGCACACGGTACACTCACGAAAGCCGATATCTTTTTCATAGCTCACATCTCTTAATGTGTTTCAACTTGAAATTTTGTGTGCCAATAAAACATCATCCTCTTAACATCCCGCATTTTTTTGAATTTCTTTTGAAACTTCAAAACATCCCCCCCCCCGCGCTGCGCGCGCGATCTGAGTCTTTTATTCTGACTGGCCAGAACCCAAACCCCACGGATCATACGTGTGCACCGTTAGATGCTCCCAGATCGAACGGAACCCTGAGCCCTTTCGGCAGCACATGTAGTACATGGGTAAGCACTGTGCGCATGCGTCGTGTAGCTCACGCTTCCTTCTCTACTAGTAGGTTTTCATTCAAAACAGGCTACCGTTTCTCGCCACTCCTGTCATCGGTTTCCCACCTCTTCTCCCAGATATGCATGATGTAGATGTTCGTTTAATTCTTATAGTTCATCTCATCCAAAATCAATTAGTTTTGTAAAAAAAAACTATTTTAAGATTCATGGAATTGTGCATTGTAAAGGTAAAAACAGAAAGTGACAATTAATTTAGAAAAAAAAGGTTTGGTTAATTAAGATGTGGAAGATTCTAGAGAACAAAGGAGAAGTGCTTGTGTTTTAAGGTTTGTGCATTATGCTTAAGTTCAACCATGGAGTCTTCCAGATTGTACATGTGGCAGAATCTGGTGGAATGTAGATGATATCCAACGGCCAGTAGTGCTCGGATTTGCCATCTCTGTACCGTCGGATTGGCTTCATCCAACGAGCAACTTTCATAGTTATTCGCACACTATATATGTGTATAGATATAGATGTATAGATATATATAGATGTGTCCCATGCTAGACAAAATAAAGTTTGAGCGCATGCGTGGGACCCCCCCCCCCCCCCCCGCTGCCGCCTCGAAGTTGGGAAACTGACATCATAGGTATTGAACCAGGCTTGGAGTCGGGTACGGTGTTCGGTTTGTAATGTACTTGGCGTGGCCCATCGAAGTTGTGCATTTGGTATTTAAACACATCATACACCATCGTACCCATACATATTTCGAGCCGCATGCAGTGTATAAGGGGTCTTCTGATCGACCACGTCTCCCTTGTGCGATTTTTTGTGACGACACAGATATATGTGGGCTCCCCGAGTGTATATATATCATCCCTTTGACCAATAATGAGGGGTATGTGTTGGCCATGAATGGATTCCCCCTAGTTCATGTTAGGGCCGGTCAACCAAACCTCGAGCTCATGCGTTGTCAGGATTCCATCCCAGATGCTCGGATTGCTGGGTTCGACCTACATCAAACCCTGCGTACGTATCTCGTCCTTAACTACCTTGCCTTCATGGTTGTTGTCTTTATCGAGAGGTAGGCACCACATCTAAATTGTACATTATTCTATATTGATAACACACATCACCCCTTCCCAACGTACATCATTTTGGGCCGCATGCAAGAGGTGCTGGTTATGTGGTCCCTCTCGTGCGATGTTTATGATGGTTCGATCTATTGGCCCAAGCAGTTTCTCGACAACAACAACTGTCATTTGACCAAACGAAAGATTCATTGGTCCGTCTTATGCTAGGTCATGGTGACATGCATGTATGACCAAAGTACCGATCATTACGTGCATCCGCCCCGCTGACATAAAGTGGGAGGTGGTGGGCCAAGAATCCTAGCTAGGTACGACATTATGTCATTATATATATATCCTAGCTAGGTGGTTGTTAGGGTGCTTTCGGGTTTGAGAGGCAGGTGCCACCAAAGTTATGCATTGCGTATTTAAAGTTTTAAACATCCCCAATATTCGTACATATATTTGGCCACTTCCAGGTTGTTCTTGACTTCTGGCCCCTCTCATGGATCTTCAATGACGCGCCCAACCGTGGGCCCGCAGGGTCAAAGTTGTGCATTGGAATTTTGAACATCACATACCACCCTTTTCACTCATATATATTTGGGCCACATGCTGGTGTGGCTGTCTTTTGACCCTCCCTAACATTATTTTTTGCTGCAAAGACTCTGATGATCCTCAACGGACACGGGGTATAATATCTTAACCGTGTGCGATACAAGTGCGATGTGAATCACCACGACCGCGCAAGCACAAGCAAATTAAGGTGGAGGTACTGGCTCAACCGTGTGCGATGCAAGTGCGCTGAAATCACCACGAGCGCGCAAGCGCGAGCAAAGGGTGGAGGTACTGGTTCAACCATGTGTGATGCAAGTGCGCTGAAATCACCACGACCGCGCAAGCGTGAGCAAAGGGTGGAGGTACTGGCTTAACCGTGTGCGATGCAAGTGCGCTGTAAAACCACCACCTGTGGAAGCTAAAGGCGGGTAAGTTTATTTGGAAATTAGGATGAACCATGTGCGATAGACTAGCTAACTAGAAATATAAAAAACAAACTACCCGCCTTGAGCGTTGCAAAAATCGGAGGATCCGCGCCACTTTTCCTTATTATCATACATGCATATTGTTATTGGACCGTGGCGATCTTGGGCACTGCCACCCCGCATCAATTCCTTTACCCAAATTTTAGTAGCCGCCATACTTCAACCGTCGCCCACACTCCTCCAGCACCGACCTTATAGTAAAATTGCAATAGCCGAGGCATTTGAACCGTCACCCTCCCTCGTCCACCACCATCTCCACCCACCATTACTAAAAAATTTAGTAGCCGCGGCGTATCCTCAAACACCCCCCTCCACAGTCCCCCACATGCCCCCTCCCCCCTTCGAACCCTAGCTCGCGGCCGCCGCCGCCGCCAACCCTGCCGGTCTGCCCTTTCCTCCTAGCTTAGATAATAAACTTCAGGCTATCCAGCGATTCCCATACCGTCGCCCCACTCCCCTGAGTTTTTAGATGAGGCCTGCGGTGTCCCTCCCCGCCAGATCCACAACCCCTGCTCTAGAATGTCACAGCCTAAGCTCGACCACATATCCCGGGGAGCCCGACGAGCGTTCGGCCAAGAAGAGGTTTATCATGGCCTCTCCGGCGGACGTTGGCGAGGTGGCTGCCGTTCGCCCCGACCTGTCGACCCCGAAGCAACACGTTGCCGCGGAAGCCGGCGAAGACGTTCACTACGTTGCCATGCCGAAGGCTTCATGTCAGTGGGCTAGCGTATTACTGTATCTCGGGAAAGCTGGCCATGTCACAGGTTAAGTGGTCCATCCCCAACCCCTCTGGTTCAATCTTCGTCGATCTCTTCGACGGCCCTGCCGCTGATCTCCTCCGCCAAGCGGTCAAGGATTTCTGAGCTTTATACGCCATCGAGCCCATTTTGTCACTTCTGAAGGACACGCTCTACGGCGGCGGCTTGGGATCCTCAATTGCCAAGTCAGATCTCATCGACCACAACCACGACCAGGAGGAGGGCACCAATGAAGGTTCTTCCAAGGCGAAACAGCCCATCTGTGACATTAGAGAGCGCACCATGGGTCTGTTCTCTTCCAACTGGAAGGATCCCGTCCATGAAATGTGAGGCAACATTCTGTCAGCAAATATTCCCTTTTCTAGCTTGCCAACTCGTACCCTTTGTTGTAGTAGCATTTGCGGTGCGGTGCGGTGCTTTAACTGTGCCGTGTTTAATTATTTCAGTTATGCAAAAATGTATTGTTCAATAGGTCTATGTGATGTTTAAGTATGAATTGTCCACTTTAGTTTCACGAATGGCTATATTTGGTTGTTTATAGTGAGTAGATGCCTTGTTTATCTGTATTTGGTTGTTAGGTTGGTTGGAGTGAGCATTTTTTCAGTTATCGAGCAGATGCCTTGTTTATTTGTATTTGGTTCTTAGTTTGGTTGCAGTGAGTATTTGTCCAGTTATCAGGCAGATGCCTTGTTTATCTGTATTTGGTTGTTAGGTTGCTTTTTTAGCATTTGTCCAGTTATCAAGCAGATGCCTTGTTTATTTGTATTTGGTTGTTAGGTTGCTTTTTTAGCATTTCTCCAATTATCAAGCACATGCCTTGTTTATCTTTATCTGCTTGTTAGGTCGGTTGCAGTGAGCATTTGTCCAGTTTTCAAGCATATGCCCTGTTTATCTGTATTTGCTTGTTAGGTTGGTTGCAGTGAGACTCTGTCCAGTTTTCAATGGCTATATTTGGTTGTTATACTGGTCATTTATGCCTTGTTTATTTCAGTCATTCACAATGTGTGGTTCATTATGTGCAAGTCGGAACTGTGCCGCTCGACTACATCAATACCAGTTTGAACGGCTATATTTGGTTCCAGTTATTCCTGGTGTAGTTAACACATGCCCTTTATTTTAGTTTTACACATTTATCTAGTGTGATGTTTAAGCATTACCTACGTTCTATTCATTTTCAACAATACTAGTTTGAATTGCAATATTTGATGGCTGTTAAGCCTGCTGTCGGTAACATTGCCTTCCATTTTATATCTGCTTTAACAGCATGCTGAAACCAACACATTCAAGCTATCATTTGGAGATGATGTTGTTTACCTTTGCTATATTTGTTTGATCTTAAGAGTGCTGTACTTATCATGCCTTTCCACTACCTATGCAGGACAACAACGGGAGTGGACAAATCCGGATTAACCGGTTTTAACATTTGCAGAGGTTCTGCCTTTACACCCTAGCTGAACAATCGGGAACTGATACGTCTCCATCGTATCTATTATTTTTTATTGTTCCATGCCAATATTATACAACTTTCATATACTTTTGGCAACTTTTTATACTATTTTTGGGACTAACATATTGATCCGGTGCCCAGTGACAGTTCCTGTTTGTTGCATGTTTTTTGTTTCGCAGAAAATCCATATCAAACGGAGTCCAAACAGGATAAAAACTAACGGAGATTTTTTTTGGAATATATATGATTTTTGGGAAGAAGAATCAACGCGATACGATGCCCGAGGGGGCCACGAGGCAGGGGGCACGCCCCTGACCCTCTTGTCCACCCCGTAAGGCGGTTGGTGCCCTTCTTTCGCCGCAAGAAAGCCAATATCCGGATGAAAATCGTGTTCTAATTTCAATCCAATCGGAGTTACGGATCTCCGGGAATATAAGAAACGGTGAAAGGCCAGAATCAGGGAACGCAGAAACAGTGAGAGACAGAGAGACAGATCCAATCTCGGAGGGGCTCTCGCCCCTCCCATGCCATGGAAGCCAAGTACCAGAGGGGAAACCCTTCTCCCATCTAGGGAGAAGGTCAAGGAAGAACAAGAAGAAGGGGGGCCCTCTCCCCCTCTCTTCTGGTGGCGACGGAACGCCGCCGAGGCCATCATCGTGTGACGGCGATCTACACCAATACCTCCGTCATCTTCACCAACATCTTGATCACCTTCCCCCATCTATCTACAGCAGTCCACTCTCCCGCAACCCGCTCTAGCCTCTACTTGAACGTGGTGCTTTATGCTTCATATTATTATCCAATGATGTGTTGCCATCCTATGATGTCTGAGTAGATTTTTGTTGTCCTATCAGTAATTGGTGAATTGCTATGATTGGTTTAATTTGCTTTTGGTTATGTTGTTGTCCTTTCGTGCCCATCATATGAGCGCGCGCATGGATCACACCATAGGGTTAGTTGTATGTTTATAGGACTATGTATTGGAGGGCAACAGTGACAGAAGCTTCAACCTAGCATAGAAATTGATGCATACGGGATTGAAGGGGGACCGATTTATCTTAATGCTATGGTTGGGTTTTACCTTAATGAACGTTAGTAGTTGCGGATGCTTGCTAATAGTTCCAATCATAAGTGCATAGAATTCCAAGTCAGTGATGACATGCTAGCAGTGGCCTCTCCCACATAAAACTTGCTATCGCTCTAGTAAAGTAGTCAATTGCTTAGGGACAATTTCGCAATAACTACCACCACTTTTCCACACTCGCTATACTAACTTTATTGCTTCTTTACCTAAACAGCCCCTAGTTTTTATTTATGTGCTCTTTATTATCTTGCAAACCTATCCAACAACACCTACAAAGTACTTCTAGTTTCATACTTGTTTTAGGTAAAGCGAACGTCAAGCGTGTGTAGAGTTGTATCGGTGGTTGATAAAACTTGAGGGAACATTTGTTCTACCTTTAGCTCCTCGTTGGGTTCGACACTTTTACTTATCGAAAGAGGCTACAATTGATCCCCTATACTTGTGGGTTATCAAGACCTCTTTCTGGCGCCGTTGCTAGGGAGCCATAGCGTGGGGTGAATATTCTCGTGTGTGCTTGTTTGCTTTATCACTAAGTAGTTTTTATTTTCTGTTCTAAGTTTTTCTCTATCTTTAGTTATGGGTAGGAAACACAAAATACCAAAAAAATTAGTTGTACCTACTGAACCAAAGGTTGAAGAACCACTCAAAATCTACCACACTCCTAAAGCTTTTTACTTGGATCATCTTCGATCCCTATGTGCTTGGGCTGAAACCCCAACTAGCTTAGTTGAGGGCAAATCTTTAGATGAGCATGCTTGTTATGTGCGACACCGCATATCTGAAAAAGGGAAACTTTTACTGGATCAAATTCATCATTTGCAATGCTATGCTTGGAATTTATGTGAAATATATGATGTTACTTGTTGTTCTGAAAACCCTAAGAAACACCTTCCCTACCAATGTGAGTTTAGTGATAATTGAATCGTATCTTCGTATGCTAAGGGTGTTTATAATTACTATGATGTTCAACAAATTGAAGAATTTGTTGCTTTTAAGGGTGCTTATGAAATTGCTTCTTTGATTGAAACGTATGATGCTACTCTTTACAAATCTGAAAATTTTGCCATACTTAAATATTGTTATGATAATCATGCTTCTAATGCCTATGTTAAACCATATATTGAGCACTCCTCCGCTGTCCAAGAAGAGACTAATATTTTGCAAGAGTCTATGGAAGAAGAAATTGATGAAACTGTGAGCTCATTGGATGAAAAAGATGATGAGGAGAGTGAAGAACAAAAGGCGGAAGATCGGATTAGCTACCCGTGACCACCTTCTAATGAGAGTAACTCTTGAACTCATACATTGTTTAATTTCCCTTCGTGCTTACTGAAGGATGATTGTTATGATCCCGTTGATTCTTTTGAAATATCCCTTTTTGATGATGGTTTCTATGCTTGTGGCCAAGATGCCAATATGAATTATGCTTATGGATATGAACTTGCTATAGTTCCTTATGTTAAACATGAAATTTTTGCTATTGCACCCATGCATGATAGTCATATTATCTTTTTGAATTCTCCCGACTACACTATATCAGAGAAGTTTGCCCTTATTAAGGATTATATTGATGGGTTGCATTTTACTACTACACATGATGATTTTGATAGATATAATATGCATGTGGTTGCTGCTCCTACTTGCAATTATTATGAGAGAGGAACTACATCTCCGCCTCTCCATGTTTCCAATATGATAAAATTGCAAGAAACTGCTTATGCTATGCATTGGCCTTTACTATGTGTGCATGAATTGTTCTTTTATGACATGCCGATGCATAGGAAGAGAGTTAGACTTCGTTGTTGCATGATATATGTTACTTTGTGCTCACTACTAAATCACAAATCATTGTTAATTAAAATTGGCTTTGATATACCTTGGGATCCGGGTGGATTCATTACTTGAGCACTATATGCCTAGCTTAATGGCTTTAAAGAAAGCGTTGCCAGGGAGACCACTCGGAAGTTTTAGAGAGTCATTTATTTCTGCTGAGTGCTTTTATAAAGTACAATTCCATTGTATTATAAAAATAATGTGCCAAGATTTTCCTTTAGGATGTTTACATTACTTGTTGGTTTGTGCGGTGTAAAACAGAAACTTTGGTTGTAGTGCGTGATTTTACATTTTTTACTGGAATGTCAAACGGTTCTGAATTTTGGAGTACCAGAAGTATGGTGAATGTTCAGATTACTATAGACTGTCCTGTTTAAGACAGATTCTGTTTTTAATGCATAGTTTGCTTGTTTTGGTGAAACTATCGATTTATATCAGTGGATTAAGCCATGCAAAAGTTATATTACAGTAGCTACAATGCAAAAACAAAATATGTATTGGTTTTTCAACAATACTTAGAGTAGTGATTTGCTTTATTATACTAACGGATCTTACCGAGCTTTCTGTTGAGTTTTGTGTGGATGAAGTGATCAAAGATCAAGGAGGTCTCGATAAGAGGAGAAGGAGGAGAGGCAAGAGCTCAAGCTTGGGGATGCCCAAGGCACTCCAAGTAAATATTCAAGGAGACTCAAGCGTCTAAGCTTGGGGATGCCCCGGAAGGCATCCCATCTTTCTTCAACAAATATCGGTATGTTTTTGGTTTCGTTTCGTTCATGTGATATGTGCAAATCTTGCAGCGTCGTGTGCTTTTTATTTCCCTTTTAATAATGCACCATGCTCGTATGAGAGAGTCCATGGTTTATTTATAGAATGCTCATTACACTTCACTTATATCTTTTTAGTATGGCTTCATAGAATGCTTCTTGTGCTTCACTTATATCATTTGAAGTTTGGATTTCCTGTTTCCCTACACATAGAAAACCGCCATTTGTAGAATGTTCTTTTGCTTCACTTATATTTGTTAGAGCGTGGGCATATCTTTTCTAGAAAGAATTAAACTTACTTGCTTCACTTATATCTATTTAGAGAGTTGACAGGAACTGGTCATTCACATGGTTAGTCATAAAATCCTACATAAAACTTGTAGATCACTGAATATGATATGTTTGATTCCTTGCAATAGTTTTGCGATATAAAGATGGTGATATTAGAGTCATGCTAGTGGGTAGTTGCGGATTGTATAAATACTTGTGTTGAAGTTTGTGATTCCCGTACCATGCACGTATGGTGAACCATTATGTAACGAAGTTGGAGCATGAGGTATTTATTGATTGTCTTCCTTATGAGTGGCGGTCGGGGACGAGCGATGGTCTTTTCCTACCAATCTATCCCCCTAGGAGCGTGCGTAGTACTTTGTTTCGATGACTAATAGATTTTCGCAATAAGTATGTGAGTTCTTTATGACTAATGTTGAGTCCATGGATTATACGCACTCTCACCCTTCCATCATTGCTAGCCTCTTCGGTACCGTGCATTGCCCTTTCTCACCTCGAGAGTTGGTGAAAACTTCGCCGGTGCATCCAAACCCGTGATAGGATACGCTCTATCACACATAAGCCTCCTTATATCGTCCTCAATACAGCTACCATACCTACCTATCATGGCATTTCCATAGCCACTCCGAGATATATTGCCATGCAACTTCCATCATCATCATATACATGACTTGAGCGTTCATTGTCATATTGCTTTGCATGATCGTAAGATAGCTAGCATGATGTTCTCATGGCTCGTCCTTTTTTGATGTCATTGCTACGCTAGATCATTGCACGTCCCGGTACACCGCCAGAGGCATTCATATAGAGTCATATCTTTGTTCTGGTATCGAGTTGTAATATTGAGTTGTAAGTAAATAAAAGTGTGATGATCATCATTATTAGAACATTGTCCCATGTGAGGTTATCAAAATAAAAGTGGCCAAAGAAGCCCAAAAAAAGAGAGAGAGGCCAAAGAAGCCTAAAAAACAAAGAAAATGAGAGAAAAGAGAGAAGGGACAATGTTACTATCCTTTTACCACACTTGTGCTTCAGAGTAGCACCATGTTCTTCATATAGAGAGTCTCTTGAGTTATCACTTTCATATACTAGTGGGAATTTTCATTATAGAACTTGGCTTGTATATTCCAACGATGGGCTTCTCAAATGCCCTAGGTCTTCATGAGCAAGCAAGTTGGATGCACACCCACTTAGTTTTAGTTTGAGCTTTCATGCACTTATAACTCTAGTGCATCCGTTGCATGGCAATCCCTACTCCTCACATTGACATCAATTGATGGGCATCTCCATAGCCCGTTGATTAGCCGCGTCGATGTGAGACTTTCTCCTTTTTGTCTTCTCCACACAACCTCCACCATCATATTCTATTCCACCTATAGTGCTATGTCCATGGCTCACGCTCATGTATTGCATGAAAGTTGAAAAGGTCTGAGAACGTCAAAAGTATGAAACAATTGCTTGGCTTGTCATCAGGGTTGTGCATGATTTGATTGTTTTGTGTGGTGAAGATGGAGCATAGCCAGACTATATGATTTTGTAGGGATAACTTTCTTTGTCCATGTTATTTTGAAAAGACATGATTGCTTTATTAGTATGCTTGAAGTATTATTGTCTTAATGTCAAATGATAGACTATTGCTTTGAATCACTCGTGTCTTAATATTCATGCCATGATTAGATTACATGATCAAGATTATGCTAGGTAACATTCCACATCAAAAATTATATTTTTTATCATTTACTTACTCGAGGACGAGCAGGAATTAAGCTTGGGGATGCCGATATGTCTCCGTCGTATCTATAATTTTTTATTGTTCCATGCCAATATTATACAACTTTCATATACTCTTGGCAACTTTTTATACTATTTTGGGGACTAACATATCGATGCAGTGTCCAATGCCAGTTCCTGTTTGTTGCATGTTTTTTGTTTCGCAGAAAATCCATATCAAACGGAGTCCAAACGGGATAAAAACTGACGGAGATTTTTTTTGGAATATATATGATTTTTGGGAAGAAGAATCAACGCGATACGATGCCCGAGGGGACCACGAGGCAGGGGGGCACGCCCTGACCCTCTTGTCCACCCCGTAAGGCAGTTGGTGCCCTTCTTTCTCCGCAAGAAAGCCAATATCCGGATAAAAATCGTGTTCAAATTTCAATCCAATCGGAGTTACGGATCTACGGGAATATAAGAAATGGTGAAAGGCCAGAATCAGGGAACGCAGAAACAGAGAGCGATAGAGAGACAGATCC
Organism: Triticum aestivum; assembly: GCF_018294505.1. Classification (NCBI taxonomy): domain Eukaryota; kingdom Viridiplantae; phylum Streptophyta; class Magnoliopsida; order Poales; family Poaceae; genus Triticum; species Triticum aestivum. The sequence goes on along the minus strand of NC_057805.1, from coordinate 174,586,412 downwards.
AATCTCGGAGGGGCTCTCGCCCCTCCCATGCCATGGAAGCCAAGGACCAGTGGGGAAACCCTTCTCCTATCTAGGGAGACGGTCAAGGAAGAAGAAGAAGAAGGGAGGCCCTCTCCCCCTCTCTTCCGGTGGCGCCGGAACGCCGCCGGGGCCATCATCGTGTGACGGCGATCTAAACTAGCACCTCCGTCATCTTCACCAACATCTTCATCAACTTCCCCCATCTATCTACAGCGGTCCACTCTCCCACAACCCGTTGTACCCTCTACTTGAACATGGTCCTTTATGCTTCATATTATTATCCAATGATGTGTTGCCATCCTATGATGTCTGAGTAGATTTTCGTTGTCCTATCAGTAATTGGTGAATTGCTATGATTGGTTTAATTTGCTTGTGGTTATGTTGATGTCCTTTGGTGCCCATCATATAAGCGCGCGCGTGGATCACACCATAGGGTTAGTTGTATGTTGATAGGACTATGTATTGGAGGGCAAGAGTGACAGAAGGTTCAACCTGGCATAGAAATTGATGCATACGGGATTGAAGGGGGGCCAATTTATCCTAATGCTATGGCTGGGTTTTACTTTAATGAGCGTTAGTAGTTGCGGATTCTTGCTAATAGTTCCAATCATAAGTGCATAGAATTCCAAGTCAGGGATGACATGCTAGCAGTGGCCTCTCCGACATAAAACTTGCTATCGGTCTAGTAAAGTAGTCAATTGCTTAGGGACAATTTCGCAACTCCTACCACCACTTTTCCACACTCGCTATACTAACTTTATTGCCTCTTTACCTAAATAGCACCTAGTTTTTATTTACGTGCTCTTTATTATCTTGCAAACCTATCCAACAACACCTACAAAGTACTTCTAGTTTCATACTTGTTTCAGGTAAAGAGAACGTCAAGCATCCGTAGAGTTGTATCGGTGGTCGATAAAACTTGAGGGAATATTTGTTCTACTTTAGCTCCTCGTTGGGTTCGACACTCTTACTTATCGAAAGAGGCTACAATTGATCTCCTGTACTTGTGGGTTATCAGGAACGTAGGGTATAAACACAGGAGCGAGGCAACCCAGCTTGGCAAAAACTTAAGTCATAGAGGTGCATATCATGGCAAAAAGTGTATAGAACAAACGACATAAACAATGGAAGCAACAAGCCTTTTAGTAATAAGCTTCGTCAAAGAAGCCCCAGTTACATTGGGGTGTGTACATTTAAAGATGTGTACCCCTAACAGTTCGGTAGATCCGAACATACCCTGGGATAAAAAAATAAAAAAGGAGAGGAGCAAAAGGAACCTAGTCCAAGTAAATAAAAAAGGGTGCGACCGAACTATACGTAGAATTGTCGGAGCCGAGCAGCATTCCATGGATTCGGCTCAAGGGGATTATCCAATGCCTTACAAAGGCGGTAGGCTCCTAATGTGAGAACTTCATCTATGATGAAGGGGCCCTCCCATTTTGGTTTGAGATTATCCTTCTTCTTCTCCCGGAGACGCAAGACGAGGTCGCCGACATTATATGTCTTCGCCCGCACTTCTCTGCTTTAGTATCGCCTGGCCTGTTGTTGATAAAATGCAGAACGGGGTCGTGCAATATCGCACTCCACTTCAAGGCCGTCTAGGTCGTCCTGCCGATCGAGCTCGGCTTCTCGCTCTTCGTAGATGCACACTCGAGGTGAATCATGAATAATGTCACACGGCAGGACAACTTCTACGCCATACACCATGAAGAAAGGTGTGTATCCGGTCGTTTGATTAGGCATAGTAAATAGCCCCCAGAGCACGAAATCGAGTTCCTCAACCTAGTGCTTATCTGACTCCTATAAGGAGCGCACCAGTCTGGGTTTAATGCCACTCATTATCAGGCCATTGACCTATTCAACCTGACCGTTAGTTTGAGGGTGGTAGACGGATGCATAGTCGAGTTTAATGCCCAAGCTATCACACCAGTTTTTCACCTCATCAGCTGTAAAATTGGAGCCATTATGAGTGATGATGCTGTGTGGGACACCATAGCGGTGTACCACGCCGGATATAAAGTTGATCACTGGCCCTGCTTCAGCTGTTTTTACTGGTTTGGCCTCTATCCACTTAGTGAATTTATCCACCATCACCAATAAATAGTTCTTTTGTGGCTTCCCCCTTTAAGGGGTCCGACCATATCGAGCCCCGAGACCACGAAGGGCCAAGTGATGGGGATTGTTCTTAAGGCAGTGGGAGGCGTATGACTTTGATTGGCGAAAAGCTGACAACCCACACAATGTTGGACAAGGGCTTGTGCGTCTACTTGGGCCGTTGGCCAGAAAGAACCTGTCCGGAAGGCTTTGCTTACAAGGGCCTGAGCTGCGGCGTGATGGCCGCCCAGACCAGCTTGTATTTCCGCCAAGAGTTTCCGCCCCTCCTCTTCGGAGATGCACCTTTGGAGAACTCCGGTAGTGCTTTTCTTGTATAGTTCACCTTCATGAGCTTTGTTGGCTTTAGAACGCCGAACTATGCGACGGGCCTCATTTTCATCATCAGGAAGCTCCTGCCTATTAAGGTAGGCCAGGTAGGGTTCAGTCTATGGAGCAATAACGGCCATGATCTCATGAGCAGAGGGAGTTATTTCCGTATCCGAACCCCCGATGATGTCTATATTGTGTTCGGCTGCTGGGGGCATGATCAGGTCCGTAATAGCGTCTCCGCTCTCGTCCTGCCATACCACGGAATGCTTGAAGAGCCTTTCCATAAAGGTTTTAGGCGGGACGGGGTCGCGCTTGGCGCCCATGCAAGCGAGGATGTCTACTGCCTGGTTACTGTCTCGAGCGATGTGATGAAATTCAAGCCCCTCGAACCAAGCCGACATTTTTAATACGGCATTTCGATATGCCGCCATTTTTGGATCTTTTGCATCAAACTCTCCATTTACCTGAGATATTGCAAGGTTTGAGTCACCGCGCACCTCTAGGCATTGTATGCCCATAGAGACAGCCATGCGGAGACCATGTAGAAGTGCCTCGTATTCGGTTGCATTATTGAAGTCCGTATACATGATTTGCAACACGTAGCAGACTGTGTCCCCTATAGGGGATGTCAAGATGGCGCCAGCCCCCAGTGCGGCTAGCATTTTAGAGCCGTCGAATTACATGATCCAGTTGGAGTATGAACTGTACTCTTTAGGGAGCTTGGCTTCCGTCCACTCGGTGACGAAGTCGGCCAGCACCTGAGATTTAATAGCTCGGTGGCTTGTATGTTATTTCAAACGGTAAGAGCTGAATGACCCATTTGGCTATGCGGCCGGTGGCGTCCCTGTTGTTTATAATGTCGTTGAGTGGTACTTCGGATGCCACCGTGATCGAACACTCTTGAAAATAGTGTCGAAGTTTTCGGGATGCCATAAAGACCGCATAAGCTATCTTCTCGTAGTGAGGGTATCGGGTTTTGCATGGTGTAAGGACCTCCGATACGTAATAGCCTGGCTTTTGGATAGGGAATTTATGTCCCTCTTCCCCTCGCTCGACAACGAGTATTGCGCTCACTACCTGGTGAGTTGCGGAGATATAAAGAAACATAGGCTCGCCAACACTTGGGGCGGCTAGGATCGGGTTGCCTGCTAATAAGGTTTTTATTTTTTCCAATCCGGTTGTGGCCGCTTCCGTCCATTCAAAGTTGTCGGTGTGTCTAAGCAGTCTATAAAGTGGTAATGCTTTTTCTCCTAACCTCGAGATGAATTGGCTCAAAGCTGCCACACACCCTGCTAGCTTTTGCACCTGCTTTAAGTCCGTTGGTGCGGCCAATTACGACAAGGCTCGGATTTTAGCTAGGTTTGCCTCAGTTCCTCTTTTGGAGACAATGAACCCTAGTAGCTTTTCCGGCTGGAACGCCGAAGACGCATTTTTCTGGATTGAGCCGTATGTCGTATGTTCGGAGCTTGTCAAATGTGAGGTAGAGATCGTCCACCAATGATTCGACGTGTTTAGTCTTGATGACCACGTCGTCCACGTACGCTTCAACTGTCTTCCGATTAGCTTTTCCAAGCATGTTTGAATCATGAGTTGGTAAGTGGCACCGGCGTTTTTAAGCCCAAAAGGCATAGTATTGAAACAGAAAGGCCCATATGGGGTGATGAACGCCGTTGCGGCCTGGTCGGACTCCTTCATTTTAATATAATGGTATCCAGAGAACGCGTCGAGGAAGCACAATGAGTCGTGTCCTGCGGTCGCATCAATGATTTGGTCAATGCGGGGCAACGAGATAGGGTCTTTAGGGCAAGCCTTATTGAGGTCTTTGAAATCGACACAAAGGCGCCAAGATTTATCCTTGTTCGGCACCATGACCAAGTTGGCTAGCCAATCCGGGTGTTTGATTTCTCTGATGAACCTGGCCTCGAGTAGTTTGGCTAGCTCCTCCCCATAGCATGTCATTTGGGTTCGGAAAATCACCGCAGCATTTGCTTGACTGGTTTGAACCCTTTGATTATGTTGAGGCTGTGTTCGGCCAGTCTGTGTGGGATCCCGGGCATGTCCGAAGGGTGCCAGACAAAGATATCCCAATTTTCACATGGGAACGCGCGTAAGGCGCCGTCTACTGTTGGATCAAGCTGTGCTCCGATGGACGCTGTTTTATTAGGATCCGTCGGGTGCACTTGAAATTTAACTATTGCATCTGCTCACTTGAAAGAGGTGGATTTAGGTCTCTTATCGAGAATCACATCATCCTTGTCCATCGTAGATCGTAGGGTGGTTAGTTCTTCGGCCGCAAAGGCTTCGGATAGTGCCTCAAAGGCCAAGGATGCGGTTTTGTTTTCGTCGCGAAGTGCTTTATCCGGATCACTCGTAACTCTGATCATCACATTAGGCCCTGGCATTTTAAGCTTCATGTACCCATAATGTGGTATGACTTGGAAGCAGGAAAAAGCGCCCCGCCCTAGAAGGGCGTGATATCCGCTGTTAAAGGGAGCAACGTGAAAGAGCAACTCTTCCGACCTGTAATTTTCAGGTTTGCCGAATACTACAACAAGTTTGATTTCCCTGAACATCGTGCCTCTTGACTGGGGATGATGTCTCGAAAGCTGGTACTACTTTGCTCGATGCGTGCTCTGTCAACATGCATTTTGTCGAGCATGTCCTCATAGATGAGGTTAAGTCCACTGTCGCCGTCCATGAGCACTTTGGTGAGTCGAAAGCCGTCCACAATGGTGTTTAGTACTAAAGCGGGGGGTGCTCGGACTGGTCGGGCCCTTGGTTCGTCATCAGCGGTGAAGGTTATTGTCGCGTTGTTCCATGGGCTCATTCGGTGAGGTCGCGAAGTGCCTTCTTATGCTAATTTTTTGAAGAGAAAGTCTCGAAGACCGTAAGGATGTTAAGATCGTCATCCTCTAGAGAGTGCTTCTTTGGAGTGGAGGTGGTGAGGATGGCCTCCCAACTTTTAGCTACCTGTCGGAGTACCCAACATGCCCGGAGGCTGTGAGTTGGGTTTGTGCTTGGAGTCGCATGTATCGGACAGGGCTTCTCGAGGAGTTCGTCAAGAACGGACCAATATCCCATAAAGGGTTTTTTCTTGCCGACGGGCTTATGGTCGGATGCCTCGTAAGGGTGTATCCGTTTTCCCGGGCAATACGCTGCTTAAAGGCAGCAGGTTCCAATTGGGTTTTCTGGGCCTTCCATGTGCTTTCCATCATGCAATACTTCCGTACTACGTGCGGTAGTTCTGTGAAACTCTTTATGCAATGACGGTCGAGGGCATTCCGAATTCCCTCGTCGGTACAATTACGATGAAAGACCAATACTGCATCGTCATCGCAGCAATCTTTAATCTTGTTTTTGACAAGTAGGAACCTGGCCCAAAAGTGATGGACCGTTTCCTGAGGTTGCTGCCATATATACATCAGGTCATATATGTCTGGAGGGCCTGAATTACTTGGAGAGTATTGATTTTGGTGGTGGGTGGGCTAAAACTCGAATCCTAACCCAAAGTTGTGTCTGGAGCTTGTAAAATCTCCAAGGTCACCAGTTCGGGTCCGGGAAGATCCAAGTGCTCCCCGGGCCCTCTGTCCGACCCTGAGTTCGGGGGAAATAGAGACCCATCCAAAGGAAGGGTATCCGATTCCAGGGGTTCGGAGATCCGAACATAGCTGGTCTTTAATTTAGGGGAAGAAGTGTTTTCGGCTCGTTCCTCGACAACCACTTCTAGGTGAGTGATCGGCGGGAGATTGATTTCCCTCTGGTCAGGTTTAAGCCCGATTCAATCATAGGCCATTGAAAGCCCCAAGGCAGCGATGCGATCTAGCAGCTAGTTTAAAGATGAGACGTCCGCCGATCCATCTTTTCGGAGTATTGGAGACCGATGCAGGGGCGGTGTTTGACGATCATGGGGGACGCTATTGGCTTGACGCTCGTGCGGGCACCCAAGGTGAAACCGCTGAGTTGGAGGACCTCTCCTGAAGTTAGGCTCCTTCCAGAAGTAATGTCATCGTTGATGACAAGACGAGCCATAGATCGCTTCTCGCGACTACACAACGGAGCTGTCAATGAAAGCAGCAACATCCGTGTCAAAACCAGCAGATCTCGGGTAGGGGGGCCCAAGCTATGAGTCTGAGGATCAATGGTAATAAGGGACAACAGGGACACGATGTTTACCCAGGTTCGGGCCCTCTTAAAGGAGGTAAAACCCTATGTCCTACTTGATTATATTCGATGAGTATAGGGTTTACAAGAGTTGATCTACCTCGAGATCTTAATGGCTAAACCCTAGCTGTCTAGCGTGTGATTATTCTGATAGCCTCTATAGACTAAACCCTCTGGTTTATATACACACCGGAGGGGCCTAGGGTTGTACAGAGTCGGTTTGCAGAAGAAGGAAATAGTACATCCGGACACCAAACTTGCCATGCACGCATACAGGAGTCCTACCCGGACACGGGGGATAGTCTTCTACTTTATCTTCACGGTGCATCAGTCCGGCCCATCTCGAATAGGCCAGACACCTGAGGACCCCCGAATCCAGGACTCCCTCAGTAGAAGCGGTTCCAAAAGATTTCCTCAAATTATTAGTGGCATTAAATTAAGATGCAAGAACAATATGATTATTGCTTTCTCATAGCAGTGCCAAAACAATAGCACAAGATCACTAGCTAGATGTAGAGTCAAAACCAACCAGAAAGGAACATACCCGGTCATGGGAACCATAACTAAGAGAGGGGCCCTATGCCGCCACGACTCGATTCTCCTATATACGCCTAATGCAAGTGGTGTGGTGAACCTGCAGATCCACTTGGATGTTTTTGTGCAGCTCACCTGAAATGAAGGAAAGTTTACATCATGCAGCTAGCAAAGTACTTGCTCTCCTGAGCTGGCAGGTTCTTCTTTAGTAGATGCACAAAAATTGAGCAACATTAAGGTTGGTTATCCTGCTAATGCAAGGTGCAACTATGATTTTCTTATCCTTTTGTGCAGTTCCACTAAAATAAAGTGCCATTGTGGTGACGGTGACGGATTGTCTTGCAAAGGCTAATAAAATGTTGCACGAGATTACCGGCTGAGTTTGACGAAGATGTTAGGAACTCCAATCACCCTTTCTGCAGTTCCACCAAAATTGAGCGACGTTGCCCACGTGACATTTTAGTTGAACTGCACAAGACACTCATTCCAAAAAAATGTGTTTTGTGCAGTTCACCAAAATTTCACAATAGCAACTAGGTGAAATGGATATCCCTATCCACACAAAAAGATAGAAAGAAAACAGTTAGTTGTCAATAACGAAATATACACAAAATGAAAAGAAGCATGTACATTATGTTCATGGCAATCACGCAAGGACAATAGAAATTTTTAAAATGGCAGTAGTGCTTCGTGTTACCGGAAGCATTACGATCAACAATGACATTCGTCAAATATGGGATTACTTTAATGGTGGCATTGATTTTTTACCAGATACAGTAGATCAACACCAGTTAAAGAGTTGGTTTAGAGGCATGTGATAGTGGGGACAACAGGACAGTCAGCAGCGTAAAGAAGCAACTTACTTATCATACTGGAAAAAATAGGAGTACCATTGGTAACATAGTTTAATTGCATCATATTACTGGAGGCATTAGATTAACAATAACATTGGTTAGACATGTCCTTACGGTAACAGTGTGATTGCTTCATTTTACATGCACCCTTACATTAACAACAACAAAAAGTTGGTATAAGGACATGCGACAGTGGATGCATCAGCACAATGTACCTACAAGAAGGCATAAAGTGGTGATGCCGAGTTTGTTCATACTCTGTGAGGGCAGTAATTCTAATCCTGGAGAACTTTTACTATGTGAGGGCATCAAATCTAATCTTGGACATACTCTGTTGACTTGTCCACCAGCCGCCACTTTCTATCCTTTTTTCAACCAATAATAGATCTATTCCTTATCCAGTTTGTACTACATTTTCCCTTTATTTCCCTTTTCAACCAAGAGACCGGTTGGGTATCCAGTCTCTACTACCTTCCCCCTGTTATTTCCTCTTCGAATCAAGTCCTGGATTCATGCTAAAACTTCCCCCCTTTCTTCGTTATTTGAACCAAGTCCTAGATTCTACTACATGAAGTAGCTTTACCTCTAATATTACTAAAAATTTAGGTGGCTTTGGAAGAGCTGATGGAAGTAGAAAAAGATCCACATGCAACAACGTAGGGAGCTGGGGCAGTAGAGCAAGGCTGCTTTCGAAGGAACTTATACCTGAGGGTCGTCGGTATGTGGCTAGGAGGGCGGCGGGAGGTCGGACCTGCCCACAATATGACAGGGAGGAAGAAGGGGTCCGAGGACCTCCCGAGCCGGCGCTGTGTCGGACAGAACGTCATGAGCAGAGGATCGAGACCCGCTGACAGCTGTGGTTTTCTCCCTTGCCGCTGATGACCGCGTGAACAATGTATCGGGTCCCCTACACACCCCGGGCAAAGGGATCTGGCCGGATCTGTGACCAGCAGTGAGCAGAGAGAGAATGTCGCTACTGTTGTCTTGTTTAGATCTAGAGAGGATGAGACAATGTCGCTACCGCTATCTTGTTTAGATCTGGAGAGAATGAAGAGAGCAATCCTCGTAAAGCAAGCGCTCAGTCTCCTGCCTATATATAGTGGAGTGATTATCTTTTTCTCTCTATAACAAGCGTTTCAATTTGTGTACGTGGCATTAAATAAAAGAAACCTCTATTCAACGTTACTAACTGCACGTCGCACTTTGTACTGTACTATTCATTGAACAACCCCACGGGTCAATAAACATATAGTACTATTTATATAGAACGAACAAGATTGAACTATTTTGGCTTTGAGATATCGATGGTACAGTTTGACCACATTGCATCAATGGACTCGGTACTTTGAAGTAACCTATACGTATAAACACTTGCACGGTTTACATTCCGAATCGCTAGCTAGAGCTTGAACTGTAGTTGTTTACATGTACCACCTTTTTCTTTTGGTTTTCTCCTCCATGGCGCAAGTCATCGATACAAAATTATACTAGGAGTATTTAAAAGATGAGGACGGGGCTCTCTGGCAGTACGCGCGGCAGTTTTCGCGTAGCCGGTTTGACAGAGAGGCGAGGAGGGTGAGGGATTAGCGGGTTTAACTTACTCCTAGAAAGATGGGGTCTTGTGATAAGACTGCTCATTATAGTCATTATTACTGCAGTGCTACGACCGGGGTGATGCCCCCCTTCCGTTCCCCATGTTAATCTTGTGCATGACACGTCGACCCGGATGCTGACTCTCCCATATGTCGGCGACATAAGAAGGAGCAAAGAATCATGTTGTATATATAGTACTACATAATATATACTACTACTCACGTCGGAGGAGTGCGAAACACGACATCCCAGTGAACCAGCGGGCTATAGGCCATAGAAAACAATGTGGTGACATGGCCATAAAAAACAATGTAGTACAGTCAAGTCTCTAGCATGTATAGTACTCCTCTTCCACCTCCTCTGGGTTAATCGCCATCATACTTTCCCCATTCCTATGTTTTCAGTATCCTACGAATCAAAGAGGCCCTTAGACAGGTTTAGGTCCGGTCATTTTTTTGAATGTGTTATGTCCAAAATTTAATGATCGTGCTCAGGTTTCTATGAAAATACTCCAATTTGCATGTAGTAATTCATTTATTTATTTATTCTTCTGTGGGTGTTTGCATGTAATTCGTCAGGTCTGGAATGTAAAGTACGCCGACATGGTTGCATATGCCCCGAGTTGTGCATGCACTACGACCCAGATGCTCTATGTCCCACATGTCGGCGAAAGGAAGCACGTGGAAATAGCCTAGGAGTACATATAGGAGGAAAAATGTGTGAAAAAATATGTACTATGAAGCGTAGCTTCGGTTCGAAAAGGAGACCTAAAGTGATAACAGGTATAGGTCGCACGCACCCAACTAGTAGTACTAGACGTACGAGTACTCAATACTCCTATTCTATCAACACGAGCCCCATCTGACAACAATGTTCGTGCTACAGCTAGCTCTTGTCCCGCATTTCTCTCTTCTAATTCTAACTCAGATAACGCGCGGTGGGCGGGGTGGGGATTTTCCGATAGTCGGTTTGCTCAACTGCAGCCCCACCTAACAGTCAAAATGCTAAGACAACAATCATTCCCCAGCTTGAGCGGCATGCTGGACAGACCGTGTGGGGGTGCGACGCAAACGTGGTAGTATTTACCTTTTTAGCTTGTAGATCGACTAACAAGATGCCCGTGCATTGGACGGAACACCAAGATGCATTATTTTACAAAATATCTGTTGTGATTGACCCATGCGGGAGTAATCTCATGTGTAAAAACTAATGACATCTGCAGGTTTACATAACTCAACACGTACACCGCTGATGCAAATCCTCTCTAACACTGACCTCTGCAAGGACATCGATGGCATCGGCCATGTCCCAACAGCTCAGACTAAGTGGAGTAGGAGAGTCGAGAAAGACGAGAGATAAGGTGAGGAGGGGTGGGGCATAGTGGTGGTAGGTAGTCGAACAGAGCGAAGGCATGGGGCTGGACAATGCCGGTAGTGGCAAGCATGCAAGATTGTTCTGGAGGTTTCCTTTTTTAATTTCTCAACAATGAGGTTCTGGGAGATAAGGATGAACGAGGGAAGGCCTTATATGCAAATGTGGAGAGAGGTGCGGGTATCTTTTTGCAAAACTGCCATAGTTTGCTTTCTATCCGTCATATATAGATCATATGGTCTATATTGCAGGATGGCATACATACCATCATTACCAACTCGGTTTTTTATGAGAGTATAGAAAATGCCAGGCCAATGTGTGTTGAACGGCGGGCTGGAACAATAGTGTGGGGTGCGACGCGAACGGCACATGCATGTTGTACTTGTTCTACTTTCTCATTTTGAACTCGTGACATGGAGTAATGCTCAGTTCTGAATATATAAGTTTGGTTGTCGCACCAATATATACAACACTCGCTCCATGTAGGTTGGGTTGCTGAAGTCAAAATTAGACACAAAACACGATGGTGACAGACCACTCTACCTTCGTCCTTGTTTATTGCCCCCGTCGTAATCAGTGCCAAATTTTGACCATAAATTTGACTAACAAAAGGTTCATGCATGTCACAAAAATTATATCAATGAAAACTATTTTCAAATACAAATCGAATGATATAATTTTTGTTGACATGCACTAATATTTTGTCAGTTAAATCTTTCGCCAAAATTTGTAGCGACCCGACCTCAAACGGTCAAGTCTCTGTGCTTAAGTGTCATCCCTGGATTGGTATGCTGACACACACAGTACTCGAGGATTTATAACATAGGTAAATCACATGTGTAAAGTAACGTATATACTATTACCTCAATCCATATAGCGGAAGTAACAACAAGGTTGTGGATTCCCATCAACACCAACGCCAAAGTTGAGTGTAGAAATCATAACCCAAACGTATCACTTACTCGTCGTAAGATTCCTGCAACATGAGACGTTGCAGCCTTGTAGGTCAGTACATTGAATGTACTGGCAAATTCACACCATAGGATAATGATGAATAATAACTATCACTACATGCATATATGGCTGATGGAGGCTCTAAATTTAATTTTGCATAAAGCGAATTTTTCCCTACAACAAAGGAATATATTTCATTTAACTACAAAGTTGGTTGAAATATTGAGAAGGTTCCTCCAACTCAATCCCAAATAAAATCATAACCCAACAAATTAATTAAGTAAAGTGTTGAGATCAACATGATAATCCAAGTACCAGAGACTCAAGATGTCCATAACCGGGGACACGGCTAACATGATTAGTTTGTACACTCTGCAGAGGTTTGCGCACTTTTCCCCACAAGACTCGATCTCCTCCGTTGATTTCTCGCACTACATGATGTTTGAGAAACGGATGATCGAGACACAGTCTTTCCGAAGCGTTAGCTCTTTACTCTGGGTAGACAGTACCACCTACATCCCCTATATCTGCTAGCCTACCACTGAAAGAGGTCACACAACATACTCAACTATGCCAGAGCCCATAATGGCTTGTGGCTGCACATGGAAGATTCTAGCATGAAAAATCTTATGATCCCTTTGAGCCTGGGTGGCTTTCCATAGGGTGATCACACGGGTACTCCGGGATCCCCTTGGGCAAGCACTGGGTTCTCCAGGTGCCCGGGCAAACCACTGGGTGCTCCAGGGTGCCCCAACCAATCGACCCAGATGTGTATTAAAGTAGCCACCTTAAGTTAAACCTTAGTTAACAATAACTCTCACATCTTTCATAAATTCTCTCAAAACCAAACCACGTCTACGAGCATAGCATAGCAGTAAGCATAACGTAGTAGTACCCAGGGTTGAATGCAAGACAATATGTTCCTACCTCATCAACTACTTCCCAAAACCCACATATTATCAATCCTACTCATGCAATGTTTGTGGGTTGAAACTAATGCATAAAAATTGGGTAATGCAAAGTATGATCAAAGTGTGAACTTGCCTTGTACTGTTGATGAAGATGATTCGCACTCATAACTCCTGATAGTTCTATTCGTCACAATCCGGTCAATCTATCATAAGCAATCAATAGTAACCACACATAAGCAATCATGCAAATGAATCAAAGAAAAGATCTCGGAAAACTTCGAAAACAAGCAATTAACTCTTGCAACAGAAAACAATTTCTAACAGTACAAAAATTAAGTGAATTTGGCCTTATCAGAAAGTTTAGGTCAAGAGCTTCGATTTGCAAAAAGAATCAACCCAATCTTATGGTCAAAAGAAGTTTAAATATGAATCTGAATAAATTTCGAAATTTGAAAATTGGAAAGTTGATGTGACACGTTCACTCGATAGGTGACAACAAGATGAAACTATAGGCGCTGGTTCCATCTAATTTGGATGAACGAGTAAAAAATTATGCCTATTTGAAAAATCAGGGCCAAGCTGTTTTACGGAAGAAAAATAGGTATGGCTAAAAGAATTCTAAGTCTGATGTATAAATACAGAGACTAATTGATAATCTAATTATTCTACCGAACTAGTTTAGAAATAATAAACTACGGAAGTATATAAAAACGAAGAAAGATACCTTTATAAGGTAGAGAAAAGACGACTTCGGAGAGAGAAGACAACTTCCAGAAGTCCCGCCGGAGAGGAGAAAAAATATATTTCTTTAATGAATCTAGTCAAACCAAAATATATTGATTTAACCCGAATCGGATGATTTTTGGAGGCTCTATGGCTCTATATTTATAGGTTGAAGGGATGCATGAACATCTAAAGCTAGGCAATGTGGGACTAAACGTAGATGTAAATATAAATGAAACAGGGAGAAAATCAAAACGCCTCGCATGGGCCTAAAGGCCATCGGTCGGCCGCGCGCGTACGATCTGCAGTTTTTTTGCCAAAGGAAGAAAGAATAAAAAAATCTTGGAAGAAAAAGGCAGGCTGGGCCTGGCCCATTTAGAAGAAAAAAAAGGAAGATGAGGCGCCCGCTACCACTATGCTACTCGTGTGGGCGACATATAATTATGGGCCACACGTACAGTTTTTTTAAATAGAAACAGAAAGAAAACCAAATAAATAAAATAAAATGAAATTTTATATAGGCATATTATATATCCAAATTTTCATAAAAGATTTTCTACAACCTGAATATTTTCCTGGTGTCAAATAAAATCCACTAAAATTGAAATAAAGTAAAGAGTGCTACTGTTGCAATAAAACCTCATAAAATAATTTTAAGAATACCAAAATAAATTCAAATTTATTTCTCTCCAATTTTCTAATGTAGGGAACCATTTTACCCTAATTTCCATATATTTTATTTTTGGAGAAAATAATTTGAATAAAACCCAAATAACTCCAAATTGAAAATAATTTCAAAGGGACTTTAAATTTGAATGCTTTGAAACTTCCAACTCATATTTCATATGTTTTGAAGAAGTTATTTTATCTTCTCTCATGAAAATCATTGAGTTGCTTAAAGTTTCTGAATTTGAAATATTTCCAAATGAAATTCAAATATTTTCAAAACCCTTTTCATTTTTAAATGGAAGAAGTCATGTCATCTTCTCTCTAGGGTTTTGTATTGAAAAGAATTTGAATTCATGGAGATCATAAATGCAAAAATGAAAGTTTGGGAAAGTCCTTTTATTCCCTCTCATTTAACTTTCAAAAAGTTTCAATTTCACTCAATTTCACACAAGCAACCACACCACAATCAAACAATCAATCAAAACTATCTATTTAATATAACATTCCAAAATTTAGAATTTTGGGATGTTACAAACCTACCACCCTTAAAATGAATCTCGTCCTCGAGATTCGGAGAGGCTAGAAAGAAATAGGTTAGGGTCGGGGTCTTCTCAAAATGCATCGATCATCACAGGGGGTCTGGTGTGCTACCACCTTAGAAGCATTGTTACGGTTCCATCAATACTCATATACTCCATCCTTATTCTTGACAGTGTCGGTCTTCTCAGATTCTCGGGAAAATTCCTACTCTGGTTCTTCCGGTAGTGGCTTAACCTTTTCCCTCGATTCCTGTGTCCATTTCATCTTGGTACGTTACCTTTGTGACTGGCCTTCTTAGCTGACGGGTCTGGCGCCAATACTAAACAACTATCGATATCTCATGGTGGTCAAGAATTTATGGTTCTCCTGCAGGAAATGGGTCTGGGCTTCATTCTCACTGTATATCCTACGATTGTCAACAACTGCCTTGTACAAGGGGAAAATTGTCATACCATTCTAAGGTTCAAACAAGGTTTTGATCGTCGTCGCTCTACTATGGGTAAGTCACTCGGATTTACCATCCCATATAGCAAGACGAATAATAAGAGTAAGTCGGTATGGTGATCAATCCATCCCGCACCCAAATCATTACCTTGTATATGGTTTAGCGAATCTCGCATTCTAACAGTCAGTCATCCTCACAAGCATTGCAGAATTTCTCTTATCGACGAACTAAGTTCGGATAAAAAATCCATGGATTCTGCAAGCCAAACAAAAATCTATCGTTCCTTCACAACTCTCAGGTTTTGCGTTACTCCTATAAAATCATCTGTCGATAAAGTCGTAACTTCATCCAGGGTTTTTCCTTTAGCAAGAATGTGCTTGCTTCTTGGCAGGTCCTGAAGCCTGTGGGTTATGGCCCATCTCATCACTTGCAAACCTTGAACTCATCATCGGGGCAACTGATCATTATTCCAACATCCAGCTTCCTAGCATTCTTAATTCCATCCAATTGTACTGTCTCCCTTCCTTCTATTGGTACCAAACTAAGGCGCGATTACTCAGACTCATCCTGGAGTTACAATTGCTCCATATTACCAACATTATATATCCTTCATGTCCAATAGTACTTCATCTCTTCATAATCTTAGGGTATCCCACATATCGAGATAAACCTCGTACTTATTTAGTCCGAAGTCCACTCCATGGAATCTCATTATCTTTTCTAGGGGTCAAGGGTCTTCACAGGGTACTACCACCCTTAAAATGCTCCAATTCTTCCATAGACCATATTTCTCATATCCTCGAAAATGGTCAAAATATTTCTTCATAGAGTAACAACTCATAAAATCCATATGAGTACCATCGGTGCTAACTTTATTGATTCTTCAATGATTACAATCTCTTGCTTTTCCATTACATGCCTCAACTCATTGCCTCAATATAAAGGAAAATGTTCTCACTACTACTACTATAATTCTCACAAACACAACTAATTATCACAACTCTCCTTCTCCTTGGGACAATCTCTGGCAAAGTGCCCTGCTTCATTACAACGAAAGCATATTACTTCCGACAAGTCTCGTAGTTTCCTTATGACTACATAGCCTCCTTGGGTCCTCGGCTTCCTTTTTGGGCAACTGCTGAAGTAGTGCCCTGACTCCTTGCACCTGAAACAGGTGATATGGCTCAGGCCCTTCCTGGACTCCAATCTATTTCTCTTCCTGGACTTTTCCATTCCAATCAGGGCTTCTATTTCTTGTGGGTCTTACTCTACTTCATCTGTCGGGAATTCTACTAGATCCCCATCAGACAATTCTGGGAGATGTGTCCTTCTCCACATGAATAGCATGACTTGGTGCAGGGTTTAATAGGGTCTTCTTTGGGTGCGTCCTCCATCTCTTCCTTCATCACAGGTTCTTCTAAAATTTCCATGAGGGCTCCATTCATTGCTTTTTTCTTCTTCTGGACGGTTCTTTGGACAATGGGGTAAATGTGACACTGAGCAGGGTATGGGTAGTTCCTTCACACAAGAAACAAGTAATCTGCCTAGTGGGGCATTCTTCAGCTGGGTGACTTTCTTCACAATGAGGGCATTCAACCTTGTGTTCTTTATGGTTGTGTCCTATATCTCCACAGAGCTTGCAGACACAAGGTTTCTTCATATCCCTTCCATAAGGCTTCAATTTCTGGGGCACAAGACGAGACTTTAGCAAAGTCATCTTAAATTCCTTCCAAGTGGTTACTCCTTGCCATCCATTGATGGTTTGGTACATCCTCCACCAAGTAGCAGCACCTCTTTCAAAGCACTGAAGAGTATGCTAGGTCATAACCTTTCCGGCTATAGTGTTATTCTCCATATGATCTTCCATGTTCTGAACCCATCAGTCTGTCTCCAATTGACTCATCGGTCCAGAAAATATGAGTTCATCTCCATTCATCCTCTATTGGTTCCAAGGGTTTTGGGGTGGGATAAGAGAGATAGAGAGGGATGCACACAATGCAAACAAAAGTTTTGAAAAGACAGATTTTTATTTTGTGGTTGTCGGAAAAACATCGAACAAATGACAACTCACAATCGTCGCATCTAACGTAGGTATATAATAGGGGTTTAGTCTTCTAAAGGTCAATAATCCCTCAAAATCGACAAACTCTACAAGTCTTGTTCATGTCTCCAATGGCTTCTTCCGATCATGCTTGTCCTTCTCAAATTCTTCTGCGAGGCCATCTTTGTTGACGCGAAGTCTTTCATGACGTTATTTAATATTTCTAGAGTTGCGTTCCAAACTTCTGGGTTTCAACATCCTTGGTATGAACCATGGTCCTACTGTCCTTCAGTTCCCGATGAATCACCGGTATCTCAAGGTTTTGCTCCTCCAGCTTGGCTACTTTCAGCTTTTGGGTCCTGAGTTCTTCACAAGATACTTCTTTGTCAAATACAGCTTCCTAAAGGTCCACCCTAAACTTCTTGATGTACTACTCCAAATCCTGGTGATACACCAGCTAAGGTTAAAACTTCGTCTTTTGCTGATAGGTGCTCCATTAGCCCTTTTTTCATCCAATCCTTCCGAAGAAATGCATGCTTAACTCAGCACGGCGACAATAGCATAAGCAGGCAATAACATCATGGATAGCTGTGTTTCTACTCTTGTCATTTCCATGAGCTATCATTCCATAGTTGATATCTCCTGCCTTAAGGTTTTCTTGACAAAATCTTTGAGTTCTAATGCTCTATGTTCTGGTCTTTCTCTGATACATCTTGATCTCGGGTATTGACAGCTTCCATAGTCTGTCGAGTTCCATAAGAGTAGCCTTCCTAGGTCATACCAATCTGGAAATTCTACAGAGGCTTCAAATTCTCCTAGTCTTCGGAGTCTTCAACCGTTGTAGTTTCCATTGCACGGTAAAATCCTCTTCATTCCGAAGTGGTCTTAGTTGTCTGATATCTTGTACTTCTTGGAGTGGACTCATCAGTAGAATCTTCGAGTTGTCAAAAGGGAAAAGGGGTATGGTCTCACTAAAAGGGAATATTTGAATAAGCTCAAAAGAGAAAAGAGGTAAAAGATCTTTTGGAAAGATGAAGTTTTAGAAAAATCTTTCCTATGGGCTTGCCAGTTTCTAGGGGTCATGTCCTACAGTCAACATGTGCTCTGATACCATCTTGTAGCGACCCGACCTCAGACGGTCAAGTCTCTGTGCTTAAGTGTCATCCCTGGATCGGTATACTGACACACACAGTACTCGAGGATTTATAACAGAGGTAAATCACATGTATAAAGTAACGTAAATACAATTACCTCAATCCATATAGCGGAAGTAACAACAAGGTTGTGGATTCTCATCAACACCAACGGCAAAGTTGAGTGTAGAAACCCTAACCCTAACGTATCACTTACTCGTCGTAAGATTCCTGCAACATGAGATGTTGCAGCCATGTAGGTCAGTACATTGAATGTACTGGCAAATTCACACCATAGGAAATGATGAATAATAACTATCACTACATGCATATATGGCTGGTGGAGGCTCTAAGTTTAATTTTGCACAAAGCTAATTTTTTCCTGCAACAAAGGAATATATTTTATTTAACTACAAAGTTGGTTGAAATATTGAGAAGGTTCCTCCAACTCAATCCCAAAATAGAAATCATTAACCCAATCAAATTAATTAAATAAAGTGTTGAGATCAACATGATAATCCAAATACCAGAGACTCAAGATGTCCATAACCGGGGACACGGCTAACCATGATTAGTTTGTACACTCTGCAGAGGTTTGCGCAGTTTTCCCCACAAGACTCGATCTCCTCTGTTGAATTTCTCGCACTACATGATGTTTGAGAAACGGATGATCGAGACACAGTCTTTCCGAAGCGTTAACTCTTTACTCTGGGTAGACAGTACCACCTACACCCCCCTACATCTGCTAGCCTACCACTGAAAGAGGTCACACAACATACTCAACTATGCCAGAGCCCATAATGGCTTGTGGCTGCACATGGAAGTTTCTAGCATGAATAATCTTATGATCCCTTTGAGCCTGGGTGGCATTCCATAGGGTGATCACACGGGTACTCCGGGATCCCCTTGGGCAAGCACTGGGTTCTCGAGGTGCCCGGGCAAACCACTGGGTGCTCCAGGGTGCCCCAACCAATCCACCTAGATGTGTATTAAAGTAGCCACCTTAAGTTAAACCTTAGTTAACAATAACTCTCACATCTTTCATGAATTCTCTCAAAACCAAACCACGTCTACGAGCATAGCATAGCAGTAAGCATAACATAGTAGTACCCAGGGATCAATGCAAGACAATAGGTTCCTACCTCATCAACTACTTCCCAAAACCCACATGTTATCAATCCTACTCATGCAATGTTTGAGGGTTGAAACTAATGCATAAAAACTAGGTAATGAAAAGTATGATCAAGCTGTCAACTTGCCTTGTACTGTTGATGAAGATGATTCACACTCATAACTCCTGATTGTTCTATTCGTCACACTCTGGTCAATCTATTGTAAGCAATCAATAGTAACCACACATAAGCAATCATGCAAATGAATCGAAGAAAAGATCTCGGAAAACTTCAAAAACAAGCAATTAACTCTTGCAACAGAAAACAATTTCTAACAGTACCAAAATTAAGTGAATTTGGCCTTATCAGAAAGTTTAGGTCAAGAGCTTCGATTTGCAAAAAGAATCAACCCAATCTTATGATCAAAATAAGTTTGAATATGAATCTGAATAAATTTCGAAATTTGAAAATTTCAAGGTTGATGTGACAGGTTCACTCGATAGGTGAAAACAAGATGAAACTATAGGCGATGGTTTCATCTAATTTGGAAGAACGAGTAAAAAGTTATGCCTGTTTGAAAAATCAGGGCCAAGCTGTTTTACGGAAGGAAAATAGGTACGGCTAAAAGAATTCTATGTCTGATGTATGAATACATAGACTAATTGATAATCTAATTATTCTACTGAACTAGTTTAGAAATAATACACTACGGAAGTATATAAAAAATTGAAGAAAGATACCTTTATAAGGTAGAGAAAAGACGACTTCGGAGAGAGAAGGCAACTTCCAGAAGTCCCGCCGGAGAGGAGAAAAAATATTTTTCTTTAATGAATCTAGTCAAACTAAAATATATTGATTTAACCCGAATCGGATGATTTTTGGAGGCTATATGGCTCTATATTTATAGGTTGAAGGGATGCGTGAACATCAAGGCTAGGCAATGTGGGACTAAACGTAGACGTACAAATAAACGAAACGGGGAGAAAATCGAAACGCCTCGCATAGGCCTAAAGGCCATCGGCCGGCCGCGCACGTACAATCTGCATTTTTTTTGCCAAAGGAAGAAAGAATAAAAAAATCTAGGAAGAATAAGGCTGGCTAGGCCTGGCCCATTTAGAAAAAAAAAGTAAGATGAGGCGTCCGCTGCCACTATGCTACGCGTGTGGGCGACATATAATTATGGGCCGCACGTACAGTCTTTCTAAATAAAACAGAATGAAAACCGAATAAATAAAATAAAATAAAATTTTATATAGGCATATTATATATCAAAATTTTCATAAAAAGATTTTCTACCACATGAATATTTCCCTGGTGTCAAATAAAATCCACAAAAATTGAAATAAAGCAAAGAGTGCTACTGTTGCAATAAAACCTCATAAAAATAATTTTAAGAATACCAAAATAAATTCAAATTTATTTCTCTCCAATTTTCTAATGTAGGTAATCATTTTACCCTAATTTCCATATTTTTTTGGAGAAAAATAATTTGAATAAATCCCAAATAACTCCAAATTGAAAATAATTTCAAAGGGACTTCAAATTTGAATTCTTTGAAACTTCCAACTCATATTTCATCTATTTTGAAGAAGTCATTTTATCTTGTCTCATGAAAATCATTGAGTTGCATAAAGTTTCTGAATTGGAAATATTTCCAAATGAAATTCAAATATTTTCATAACCCTTTTCATTTTTAAATGGAAGAAGTCATGTCATATTCTCTCTAGGGTTTTGTATCTGAAAAGAATTTGAATTCATGGAGATCATAAATGCAAAAATGAAAGTTTGGGAAGTCCTTTTATTCCCTCTCACTTAACTTTCAAAAAGTTTCAAATTTCACTCAATTTCACACAAGCAACCACACCACAATCAAACAATCAACCCAAAACTATCTATTTAATATAACATTCCAAAATTTAGAATTTTGGGATGTTACAAAATTTAGCACAAATTACAAAAGGGACTAATAAACTAGGACCTAGGTAGTACACCTGGTCGAAGACAGTGATACTACATATAATTAACGCCAAATAAGAGCAAGGGATCACACATGTCGTTTACGACTGGAAATAAGAGCAAGGCCACGAGGCGATATAGTGCTAGGTACAGGAGGCAAGAAGAAAGATGCATCCGTCGGCGACCTCCTCCTTGACCAAGGGCAACGGCGCATCGAATGAAGGCTAAGTAGCAATGGCTTTCGTGGCTAGGTCAACGTGCTTCTGAACAATGGCATCCAAAGATTCCAGCTGGTCGAAGGAGGCCAATGTCTTTCTGCCTCCCTGGGCTTGTAGTGGCCTATGTAGACGATTTCCTCATAGACTTGGATGTGTAGGTCGACGGTTTCTTGCATGGCGAGGCGCTGCGTGGCGAGTGCAGCCTCGAGGTCCACATTCTTTGTCACAACCTCCGGCAGCTGCAGGGCCACCAGTGCTTGAAAGAGTTGGTCACCATGGAGGCCGATGAGGGTCGCAGGCAATAAGGAGCCTGGGCGCGCAGCCTGGACTAGTACGGCAAGGTCGTCCACGCGCTTGCTGATGGTCGTGAACTTGCGGTTGGAGCGAACCATCATCTCGTTCATGTGAGAGGCAAAGCCGGCGTTGGCGAGGGCTACGATGCCAGTGGTTGCCAGCACCTTCTGGAATCATTGCGCGGTGCGGGGCTGTAGGCCGGCGTCTTGGATGATCTGGCACAACCAACTACCGCTCGCATCCATCGCCTCCATGGGCGCTTGTGCCCTCTAGTCACTTGGTCATGGTCTTGGATTGGAGTGAGCAGTGGTGCGTACGATTTGGTAGGTGGACTGGAGTGGTGGGGCGGCTTCATATAAGAGTGCAAACTGCATTGCATTCACATCATGTTGGCTCCATTCCGCTTCTCCAATTACTTCCCTCTGCATGCTAATTGAGGATGCATCGTTGACCGTTCAATGCCTCGGGAACCGCTACCCTCTCCCTCATTGGTGTTCAAGCCGTATCAATGTAAATGCGTGTCAAAAAGAGACTAGTCATTACTACATTGTGCACCGTGACCAAGGCGGAGGGAAAAGTGAGAGAACTCAATATTTACTGTACTACCATTGCATGCAATGAACTGACCGCGGGATGTCGTGCTAGGTAGTCTCAACGCAT
The DNA here is from genome assembly GCF_018294505.1 of Triticum aestivum. Taxonomy (NCBI): domain Eukaryota; kingdom Viridiplantae; phylum Streptophyta; class Magnoliopsida; order Poales; family Poaceae; genus Triticum; species Triticum aestivum. Next base: position 174,563,798 of record NC_057805.1, on the reverse strand, counting down.
TAAAAACATACACGGCCCACGTCTCTTATTGGTTGATTCCTTTATTCATGTGAAGAAACAAGAAACGAGGTCGAGTTAATCCAGCACGCCTAAGTGTTTTGGGATTATAAGGTTTTCCTAAGCGATCGCCACAATAACCGTAAGATCCGCATCCGACGGTGGCACCTATTGGATGCAAACAGCAACAGAAAAGAAATGCCACCAAACCGCGACACCAGGCCCCTCCCCTATACATAAGACTGGGACGCGAGCGTACGCAAATCGCACGTTTGGGTTGCACTTGGCTCTTTGCCTCTTTGTGAAGTCAAACAATGATGTCATTTACGACTGGAATAAAAATGCCACAAACTAACACATTAAGGCCACGAGGCAATGCAGTGCTGGTTACAGGAGGCAAGAATAAAGATGCATCCATTGACGTCCTCCTCCCCCTTGACTCAGGGCGCCGACCCATTGAACGATGGCTAAGTAGCAGCTGCTTTCATGGTCAGGTCAACGTGCTTCTAAACAATGGCGTCCAAAGATTCCAACTGGTCGAAGAAGCCCAACGTCTTTATGTCCTCCATGGCCTTGCAGTGGCCTATGTAGTCGATTTCCTCATAGATGTGGATGTGTAGGTCGACGGTTTCTTGCATGACGAGGCGCTACGCGGAGAGCGCGGCCTCGAGGTGCAAATTCTTCGTCATGACCTCCGGCAGCTGCAGGGCCACTAGTGGTTGAAAGAGTTCGTCACCATGAAGGCCAATGAGGGTGGCAGGCAACAAGGAGCCTGGGTGCGCGGGCTAGAGGAGTATGGCAAGGTCGTATGTGCGCTTCTTGACAGCGGTGAACTTGCAGACGAGCAGGCCATCATCTCGTCCATGCGAGAGCTGTAGCCGGCGTTTACGAGGGCTATGACACCGCGGTCGCCAGCACTGTCTGGAAATGCTGCATGGTGCTAGGCCACAGGTCGGTGTCTTGGGTGATCTGGCATAGCCGACCGCCAGTCACGTCCATCAACGCCGTGGCTGCTTGTTGCTTCCGTTCACCTGGTCTTGGTCTTGGATTGCATTGAGTTGTGATGCGCAGAGACTAGGAGTAGATGGATTGGAGTGGTGGGCGCCTTTATATGAGAGTCCAAACTTTATTGCATTCACGTCATGTTGGCTTCATTCTGCTTCTGCAATTAATCCCCTCTTGTTGTTGGGTGAAACCCTAAGATGGATCTTTTCACACTTGGAGGGGCAAAAGGAGGAACACCAAGAAATCACAAAGAGGAAATCACTCCAACAATACCCAATGACACATCCACTAGAATAGCAACACAAGATCCATAAGTCACAAACACAATCAAAGGAAAGATACAATAGCAAAGTTCTTCCCACTCCTAGGAGATGAGGTCTTGAACATAGTCTTCTCCTTGTGGAGATCTTGAAATCCACAAGGATTCTTCCCTAAGGGGTCTTGATCCACAAGAGGGAAGGTATAAGGAGCAAAGCTCACAAATATCTCATCTCATACTTTTCTATCCCTAAACATAACCCTATGTACGGAATATATAGGCTTGGGGTAGAAGTGGTTGGAGAGGGGCTCGAACAGGTGATCACAGCCATCCATCCTGGAGAGCTCGTGCGCACGGGGTTAGTGGGGCCCGTGCGCACAGGGTTAGTGGGGCCCGTGCGCACGGGGGTCCCATGGGCACGGTACACGCCCATGCGCATGGGGTGCCTCAGCGCCAACTCCTTGGATAGTCCGTGGGCACGGGGTCTCGAGGGCCCATGCGCACGGGGTCACCTGGGACTTCCTGTCCAGCTGCTGTAGTGCTCTGTCTTCATCCGCGTGGACTTGGGGTGGTCCCCCTTCTCCTTGGTGATGCTCCTAAGCTTCTTGGTGGTGTTCCTCTTTGTACCTAATGAGGCATAACATATTTTGGTGATGTAGCAACCAAGTTTCATTTGTATCCATATGCAAATCAAGTAGGAAGGAGTTCACCTCGGTTTCCAATGCATGTGCTCTAGCTCTTATCATAGGTCCACGTGGGGCTTGATGTGTTGGTGTAGAGTCCACGGGGATGATGGAAGGATGCTTCGCATGATCTCCCCCTCCCCTTGGGAGAGATCCATCCATGGATCGTGATCTTCATCACCATGGTACTTGGTCAAGTCTTTGACGTTGAAGATGTCTCTTACATTGTACTAGTCGCGGGGGATGTCAATCTTGTAAGCGTTGTCATTGTAGTTTGCTAGCACCTTGAAGGGTCCGTCGGCTCGTGGTAGTAGCTTTGACTTGTGCTTGTTGCGGAATCGGTCCTTTCGAAGGTGAAGCCATACAAGACTTCCCGGTTGGAACACCATCTTTGTCTTGTTGATGTTGAGCTTGGTGGCGATGCGGTGTACTTGACGCTCGATGATTGCCCTTGTATCTTCATGCATCTTCTTGAGGAAACTTGCCCTTGCAATAGCATCCATGTTTGCGCGTTCTTGCAGCGGAAGAGGTAGAATGTCCAATGGGAAAAATGGGTTGAAGCAGTAGACAACCTCGAAGGGGGACTTGCCGGTAGTAGTGTCTCGAGCTCAATTGTAGGCGTACTCGGCGATGGGTAAGCACTCCTCCCACTCCTTGATGTTCTTCTTGATCAACACGCGTAGGAGAGTAGATAGTGTCCGGTTGGTGAGTTCCGTTTGGCCATCGGTTTGGGGATGATAGGCCGTGGAGAATAGAAGCTTGATTCCGAGCTTGGCGCAAATGGTCTTCCAAAAGTAGCTTAAGAACTTGACGTCCCGGTCCGACACGATGGTCCTTGGCACTCCATGCACCCTCAAGATTTCCCTACTAAAAAGATTAGCAACATGTGAAGCATCATCTATCTTGTTGCATGTTATGAAATGTGCCATTTTTGAGAATCGGACCACAACAACAAAGACGGAATCCTTTCCATTGCGAGTTCTAGGCAAACCAAGCACGAAATCCATACTAATCTCTCATGCGGACATCACTAACAAAGTTACACCCACAGCCCCTACTGATACATATACATGACCAATTACTAGAGCTCGTGCACGCCAATTAAATTACCAGGTACTTTCGTTTCTTGGTAATGATTCTAATGTTCGGGAGAATATGATGCTGCCTAAATTGGATACATTTGTCTTGCTTACAAATGAAGGGCCTAGCTTGGACAAGAAGGATGATCATTGGAGCAAGATCAAGCATGGAGATGATGGCATGCGCAAGGGGAACAAGAACGGAGTTACAAGTGATGATTTCAGGACTTTGAAGCCACCATAATGAGTGCGTGAAGCCTTGGACGAAATATACAAGATGCCACTTCATAAATTTCGTCCAGAGGCTATTATAGGTGTTGCGTCACCTTATTATTGGGCCAGGCCCATGTAATTTCGAAATACTTGAGTATAGGCTGTTTTTAGAGTCCGTATGTGTGGGGAAACAAGAGTTAGGGTTGGTTTCGGACCCCTCCTCCAAGGGCCACGAAATTCCCCCCCCCTCTTCCTCATATATACATCCCTTAGGGCGTCGTTTAGACTTTGGGTTTTGTTTAGATTAAAGTTTGCCAAAGCTGCAACTTCGCGTACTTCGTTTGTGTTCAACGACCAGACAAAGGCGTCACAGAACCCCACCTTGATCAATAAAGCTTTCCTCTTATATTCGCAATATCCAGATTGCAATCTTAGTTTCTTGCTTGTTCTTCGTTTGCCTGCAGGAAACAGACCTTCGTGGTCAGGTTGATCGTGCTCCTGCGTGGTCCATAACCTCTCGGAGTTGGTTCAACGATTGCTAAGGCACGACGTCCTCGCACGTTCGTAGTCAGATCGTCAAAGTCGACTTCCTCCAAAACGATAGCCACCATCTCATCGAAAGATGGGACACCTTTGCCTCTTCGAAGTGGTATCAGATTTCCAGGTTGCTCGGTGAGATTTTACAGTTTATTTTATAGTTTAGATCGAGTCTGTTCTTCATACCTATAGTCCACGAAAAAGCAAAAAAAAATTGGGGTTAGTTCATCCTATCCGAACCAATCTGAGCCTTTGCATAATCTTTTCTGTATTTGCTTTGTTGAATTTGCGGTTGCATCGTCGTGTCAAGTTGCTAGTCTTAGCGTCTAGTCCTTTAGAGTTTCGAGTTCTATTCACAGGTTGTCACGTCGCCGCCGCCATATATCACCACCGCATCATCATCATCATCTCTGCTGCCGTATACCACCACCGCACGAACTTCATCGCCGCTGCCATATACCACCACCACATATTCACCGCCAATCCGAGTCCATATACGCCACCACCTATCCGCCACCCTCACGCCAATCCGAGTCCACCTACAACATATATCCGCCACCTGTCCGAGTTCCACCAGATTCATCGCCGCCACCAGTCCGAGTTCCACCAGATTCATCTCCGCCACCAGTCCTAGTCCGAGTCCAGTATTTTGTTACTTTGTTTGGATTTCTAGATCATGCCGAACTCTGAGTCGTGACAGAGTAGGACTCTCGAACTTGCGTGTTACCCGTAGTAGAAAAATAGTTCCGGTTTCAAAATAACTAAGTCTGGAAAATTCTGGCTAGGCAATTTTTAGACCATTTCAAGACTTTTTCAAAAAAAATTGTTGCGGAGCAAAAAAAAGAAAAAAACATAAAAAATTCAGGCGTGCTCCTCCCTTGTTTACGTCCAGCGTCGTGATTTTGTTAGTGTTCTAGGCTCGCGTCTCTAGCACGGTCTAGCCTAGGACCAGCACAGTACCGTCGTTGAGTGTTTATTCAACTTTGCATCTCTGAATTGATTATTGCTGACCCATTTTGCTACCATATTATAAGCCTTCCCAGCTCCACATACATCTACGTCATGCGTTTGACTCACCCTGGTAATCACTCTATCCAAGCTTTGAGAGTTTTGACTACTCCGGTTGCCGATCACCACCTGCTGCTTGGTAAGAACTAGTAAGAATTTGAGATTTGCTTGATGGATTTGTGACGCCCCACCACCACCATTTTCTAGTAGTCTGTAGGATCATATTCTTGTGTGTTTCTATTGCCGCTAACCATGGCAGGATCACAAGTCGATGAGACTGACTGGGAGAACATGACGAATAAGGAGTTGCATGATAAATTTCAGCAAATGATGACTAAACAGGTGCAAGATGTGCTAAACAATTTTGAAGAGGCCATGGATAAGATAACTGGCCTTGAGAAGACATTCGAAACAAAGCTTGACAACAAATTTAATGAACTGCTTCCACATCTTCCACAACCACCACCAGCTGCACCTGCCACACCTCTGCAACAACAACAACGACTACCTCCACGTCACGAAATAGCCCTCCGCCGAGCAAGCCGTGTCCCTCTTGAGCCTGGCCAAACTGTTGGTGCTGCTGTTGATACTTCTATGGCTCCAGCTGCTGATGAGGAGGAGGATGATTATATGGGAGATTACGAGGATGAGGTCGATCAAAATCAGAACTACGTGCAACCACCAGCACCAGAACCACCAGGTCGTCCACATGCAAATAATCGCAATGGTAGGGCTCCCCCTCAGGTACGAGATCATGACCATCTCCCTAAACTAAAATTGAATATTCCACCATTTGACGGTAGATACGTTCCTGATATATATCTTACTTGGGAGTTAGAAACCAAACAACGTTTTACATGTTTAGAATATCCCGAGGAGAGACATGTTGCTGCTGCAATTTGTGCTTTCACTAGTTTTGCTTGTGTGTGGTGATCTGAACATCGTAGATTATATCCGAATAATATTCCAACTTCTTGGGCTGCTTTGAAAACTGTTATACGTACTCGTTGGGTTCCACCATATTATCAACGTGAATTACTTCAAAAAATTTAGCGTTTAAGACAAGGAAAAAATTCTGTAGAGGAATATTATAAAAAATTACAAACTGGCATGATTAGATGTGGTATTGTTGAGGATAATGAAGCTACGCTTGCACGTTTTATGGGTGGATTAAATAGAGAGATTCAGACCATTCTAGAGTATAAGGAGTATAATAATATCACTCGTTTATTCCATCTTGCTTGTAAAGCTGAAGGTGAAGTGCAGGATCGACAGGCATTGGCACGAACTAACTTTTCTGTGGGTCGACCTTCCTCATGGACACCGCGTGCATCCTCTACTTCTACATATTCTACTCCATCGGCACCTCCATCAGCTGCCACCTCCAGTCGTGATACAAGAAAGCAGGCACAACCACCACTATCTACCAAGAGCACACCTGTCGGACCTGTACAATGCTCTTCTTCTTCCATGGCATCAACACGGCACACAAGTGATATTATTTGTCGTCGTTGTAAGGGAAGAGGTAATTATGCAAGAGAATGCAAATCTCAGCATGTGATGATTGCTACTGAGGATGGTGGTTATGAGTCCGCTAGTGACTATGATAAGGAGACTTTGGCTCTTATTACACGTGAAGAACACGGTGGAGATGATTCTGAAAATGAGACGCAATACATGGCTCCTGAAGACGCTGACAGGTATGAATGTTTAGTTTCCCAATGTGTTTTGAGTGTGCAAGTCACACAAGCAGAGCAAAATCAGAGGCATAATTTGTACCATACAAAGGGAGTTGTGAAGGAACGTTCTGTTAGCATCATCATAGATGGAGGGAGCTGCAACAATTTGGCTAGCATGGAGATGGTGGAGAAGCTATCTCTCACCACAAGACCACATCCACATCCTTACTATATCCAATGGTTCAATAATAGCGGCAAGGTTAAGGTAACTCGTACTGTTCGTGTGCATTTTAGTATCTCTACATATGCTGATTATGTTGATTGTGATGTGGTACCCATGCAAGCATGTTCCTTATTACTTGCTAGACCATGGAAATTTGATAAAAATTCTGTACACCATGGTAGAAACAATTAGTATACTCTTGTTCATAAGGATAAATATATTACTTTGCTTCCTATGACTCTTGATTCCATTTTGAAAGATGATATTAATAGAGCTAATAAAGCAAAACAGGAGCACAACAAGAGTGAAAATCAGATTGTGGCAAAAGAATTTGAGCAATAAATGAAGCCTAATAATAAACCATCTAGTGTTGCTTCTGAAATTAAATTGAAAAGTGCATGTTTACTTGCCACCAAATCTGATATTGATGATCTAGATTTCAGCAAATCTGTTTGCTATGCTTTTGTGTGCAAAGAGGCATTATTTCCATTCGAGGATGTGCCTTCCTCTTTGCCTCCTGCTGTGACTAACATTTTGCAGGAATTCGCTGACGTCTTTCCACAAGACGTGCCACCGGGATTATCACCTATTCGAGGGATTGAGCATTAGATTAACTTAATTCCCTGTGCTTCGCTACCCAACCATGCACCATACCGTACCAATCCAGAGGAGACGAAGGAGATTATGTGTCAAGTCCAGGAGCTGCTCGACAAAGGTTATATTCGCGAATCCCTTAGTCCTTGTGATGTTCCTATTATTCTAGTGCCGAAAAAGGATGGTACATCGCGTATGTGTGTTGATTGTAGAGGCATTAATAATATTACTATTCGTTACCGTCATCCTATTCCTAGGCTAGATGATATGCTTGATGAATTGAGTGGCTCTACGATAATCTCCAAAGTTGATTTGCGTAGTGGATACCATCAAATTCGTATGAAATTGGGATATGAATGGAAAACTGCATTTAAAACTAAGTTTGGTTTATATGAGTGGTTAGTCATGCCTTTTGGGTTAACTAATGCACCTAGTACTTTCATGAGATTAATGAACGAAGTTTTACGTGCCTTCAATGGACGATTTGTGGTAGTCTATTTTGATGATATACTGATTTGTAGTAAATCTTTGGAGGAACATTTGGAACATTTACGTGCTGTTTTTATTACTCTATGTGATGCACGTTTGTTTGGTAACCTTGAAAGTGCACCTTTTGCATTGACCGAGTATCTTTTCTTGGCTATGTTGTTACTCCACAGGGAATTGAAGTTGATAAAGCCAAGATTGAAGCTATTGAGAGTTGGCCGCGGCCCAAAACGGTCACACAAGTGAGGAGTTTCCTTGGCCTCGCTGGTTTCTATAGGAGTTTTGTGAGAGATTTCAGGACCATTGCTGCACCTCTCAACGAGCTTACAAAGAAGGATGTGCCTTTTGTTTGGGGTACCGCACAGGAAGAAGCCTTCACGGTATTGAAAGATAAGTTGACACATGCTCCTTTACTCCAACTTCCTGATTTTAATAAGACTTTTGAGCTTGAATGTGATGCTAGTGGAATTGGATTAGGAGGTGTGTTATTACAAGATGGCAAACCAGTTGCATACTTTTCTGAAAAATTGAGTGGGCCTAGTCTGAACTATTCTACTTATGATAAAGAATTATATGCTCTTGTTCGGACCTTAGAAACATGGCAACATTATTTATGGCCCAAGGAATTTGTTATACATTCTGATCATGAATCTTTGAAACACATTAAAAGTCAAGCAAAACTGAACCGTAGACATGCTAAATGAGTTGAATTCATTCAGACTTTCTCTTATCTCATTAAACACAAGAAGGGTAAAGAAAATGTTATTGCTGATGCATTGTCTCTTCGTTATACTATGCTTTCACAACTTGACTTCAAAATATTTGGTTTGGAGACCATCAAAGATCAATATGTGCATGATGCTGAATTTAAAGATGTATTGCAGAATTGTAAGGAAGGGAGAACTTGGAACAAGTTCGTTGTTAACGATGGATTTGTGTTTCGTGCTAACAAGCTATGCATTCCAGCTAGCTCTGTTCGTCTATTGTTGTTGGAGGAGGCGCATGGAGGAGGATTAATGGGACACTTTGGCGTGAAGAAGACGGAGGATATACTTGCTACACATTTCTTTTGGCCAAAGATGAGACGGGATGTTGAGTGTTTTGTTGCTCGCTGCACTACATGTCAAAAAGCTAAGTCACGACTCAATCCTCATGGTATATATATGCCTTTGCCTGCACCTCGTGTTCCTTGGGAGGATATATCTATGGACTTTGTTTTAGGTTTACCTCGAACAAGGAAGGGGAGGGATAGCATATTTGTTGTCATGGATAGGTTCTCGAAAATTGCACATTTTATACCATGTCATAAAACCGATGATGCTGTTAATGTTACTGATTTGTTCTTTCGTGAAATTATTCGCTTGCATGGTGTGCCAAAACTATTGTTTCAGATCGTGATACTAAATTTCTTAGCCACTTTTGGAGATGTTTATGGGCTAAGTTGGGGACTAAACTACTTTTTAGTGCTACATGTCATTCCCAAACTGATGGACAAACTGAAGTAGTCAATAGAACATTGTCTACCTGCTTAGGGCTGTTTTGAGGAATAACAAGAAAATGTGGGAAGAATGCTTGCCTCATATTGAATTTTCTTATAATCGGTCGCTGCATTCTACTACTAAGATGTGCCCTTTTGAAATTGTGTATGGTTTCCTACCTCATGCACCTATTGATTTGTTGCCTCTTTCGTCTTCGGAGAAGGTTAATTTTGATACTAAACAACGTGCTGAATTGATCTTAAAAATGCATGAGTTAACTAAGGAAAATATTGAGCCGCTAAATATAAACATGTTGGAGATAAGGGTAGAAAACGTGTTGTCTTTGTACCTGGAGATCTTGTTTGGTTACATTTGCGTAAGGATAGGTTTCCTAATTTGTGCAAGTCAAAGCTAATGCCACGTGCTGATGGTCCTTTTAAGGTGTTAGAAAAAATAAATGATAATGCATATAAACTTGAGTTGCCTGCAGATTTTGGGGTTAGTCCCACTTTTAACATTGCAGATTTGAAGCCTTACTTGGCTGAGGAAGATGAGCTTCTGTCGAGGACGACTTCAATTCAAGAAGGGGAGGATGATGCAGACATCACTAACAAAGTTACACCCACAGCACCTACTGATACATATACAGGACCAATTACTAGAGCTCGCGCACGCGAATTAAATTACCAGGTACTTTTGTTTCTTGGTAATGATTCTAATGTTCATGAGAATATGATGTTGCCTAAATTGGATACATTTGTCTTGCTTACAAACGAAGGGCCTAGCTTGGACAAGAAGGATGGTCATTGGAGTAAGATCAAGCATGGAGATGATGGCATGCGCAAGGGGAACAAGAATGGAGTTACAAGTGATGATTTCAGGACTTTGAAGCCACCATAATGAGTGCGCGAAGCCTTGGACGAAATATACAAGATGCCACTTCATTAAGTTCGTCCAGAGGCTATTATAGGTGCTGTGTCACCTTATTATTGGGCCAGACCCATGTAATTTCGAAATACTTGAGTATAGGCTGTTTTTAGAGTCCGTATGTGTGGGGAAACAAGAGTTAGGGTTGGTTTCGGACCCCTCCTCCAAGGGCCACGAAATTCCCCCCTCTTCCTCCATATATACAGCCCTTAGGGCGTCGTTTAGACTTTGGGTTTTGTGTAGATTAAAGTTCAACATAGCTGCAACTTTGTGTACTTCGTTTGTGTTCAACGACCAGACAAAGGCGTCACAGAACCCCACCTTGATCAATAAAGCTTTCCTCTTATATTAGCAATATCCAGATTGTAATCTTAGTTTCTTGCTTGTTCTTTGTTTGCCTGCAGGAAACAGACCTTCGTGGTCAGGTTGATCATGCTCCGGCGTGGTCAATAACCTCTCGGAGTTGGATTAGTGATTGCTAAGGCACGACATGCTCGCACGTTCGTAGTCGGATCATCAAAGTTGACTTCCTCCAAAACGATGGCCACCATCTCATCGAAAGACGGGACACCTTTGCCTCTATCAATATCCTCCCATGGTTGATATTGATTTGGAAGTGGCATATGTAAACCATGAGATTGTGCTTTGGACTTAGCTTTGCGACATGTAGAGCATTTGTTGCTGAAGCGTGCCATGTCGCGGAACATCTTTGGCCGAAAGTACTTGAAGAAGTGTGTGGTGCAGGTCTTGTCGCGTCCGAAGTGTGCCATGAGTCCACCTTCGTGTGCCTCTTGCAAAAGCAACGAACGAAGAGAAGACTCGGGTATACAAAGTTTGCTAGCATGCATAAGGTAGCCATCTTTGAGATAGAAATTCTCCCAACAAGTATGAGTGATACATTTTGCATAAGGAAGTGCGAAGACAGGATCATTGGCATAAAGATCTTTAATATGCTCATAGCCAATAACATTCAACTCTAGTTGAGTAACAAGCTTGCATATGCGGGAAAGAGCATCCGCCACAACATTTTCTTTGCCCTTAATGTACTTGATCACATAAGGAAAAGACACAATAAATTCACTCCATTTAGCATGTCATTTATTCAACTTTGTTTGACCTTTTAGGTACTTAAGTGTCTCATGATCGGTATGTATGACAAATTCATGTGGTCGAAGATAATGCTCCCAAACATGTAATACTCGCACTAAAGCATACAATTATTTGTCATATATAGGGTAGTTAAGTTGAGCACCGGAAAGATTTTCGCTGAAATATGCAATGGCTCGCTTTTCTTGCATCAAAACTCCACCAATTCCATGGCCGCTAGCATCACAATGAACCTCAAAAGTTTTGGTGAAATCGGGTAATGCAAGAATTGGGGCATGGGTAAGAAAAGATTTGAGCTCATCAAATGCGGTAGATTGAGATGGTCCCCAAACAAAAGGTGCATTTTTCTTACTCAAAGCATGAAACGGTGCAGCGATAGTTTTAAAGTATTTCATGAAGCGATGATAGAAACCCACTAGACCGAGAAAACTACGCACTTGTTGCACATTAGTTGGTTGGGGCCAATTTTTAATTGCTTCAATTTTAGACTCATCTACATGAACTCCCTTGGAAGAGACAACAAAGCCCAAGAAAACGATCTTGTCAACACTAAAAGTGCATTCTTCCATATTAGCATAGAGACGTTCTTTTCTAAGCGTTTGCAAAACGGCCTTAAGATGATTCACGTGATCTTTGAGGCATTTGCTGAACACAAGAATGTCGTCAAAGTAGACCACAACAAACACACCAATGTAAGGATGAAGCACATAATGCATAAGACGCATGAAAGTACCGGCTACTTCCGATAAACCCATAGGCATAACTAACCACTCATATAAACCAAACTTTGTTTTGAAAGCAGTTTTCCATTCATCACCCTCTTGTATGCGGATTTGATAGTAACCACTTTTAAGATCAACTTTTGAGAAAATAGTGGCACTGCTAAGCTCATCTAACATATCATCGAGGCGTGGAATGGGATGCCTATAGCGAACGGTGATAGCATTGATAGATCTACAATCGGAACACATGCGGAAGCTACCATCTCGTTTTGGCACAAGGATGACCGGTACGGCACAAGGACTCAAAGTTTCACACACATGTCCATGGTCTATGAGATGTTGTACTTGCCTTTGTATTTCTTTGGTTTCTTTGGGGTTGATACGGTATGGTGCCTTGTTAGGAAGGGGTGCACCGGGGATGAGGTCGATCCAATGTTCGATGCCACGTAGAGGAGGGAGACCGGGAGGTAGCTCATCGGGGAAGACATCCGCGAATTCCTGCAACAAATGAGACAACACTAAAGGTAGAGGATTAGGAGTGCTAGTATTTGCCACCTCATCTCTGCACACGAGGACATAGTGGATGACACTCGATGGGTTCTCACACACTTCTCTCATCTCTCTTTTTGTGGCTATGAGGATTAATTTTTTCTCTTGTGGCGAAGAGTCGCTCAATTTTGGCTTGTGGCGCTCACTTTCTTTTTGGTGGTTCACTCTCTCACTAGTCTCTCCATGATAGGTGGATGCTTGCTTGTCGGCGATCACTTGGCTTGGAGACATTGGTCGTAGCACGTGCTCCGTTCCCTTCATCTTGAAGCTATAATGGTTCTTTCGGCCATTGTGGATGACACCGCGGTCGAATTGCCAAGGTCTTCCCAATAGGAGATGGCACACTGTCATGGTAAGTACGTCACACTCAATGGTGTCCTCATAGGAGCCGATCTTGAATGAAACGTGCACAGCGTGCTCCACTTGAATTGTGTAGGAGTCGCTTAGCCATTGAACTTTGTATGGGTGAGGGTGCTTCTTCTTGACCAATTGCAGCTTGCAACATAGCTCTACACTTGCCAACTTATGGAAACTCCCTCCGTCGATGATGACTTTCACGGAGCGTCCATTGATGCCGGCCTTGGAGTGAAAGATGTGACACGGTTGGTCTTTGTTTTGTTGGCTTTGAAGCATCAAGACCTTGGAGACTACGAGAGCGGGACTTGAATCATTGTCACAATAGACTTGAGCATCTTCTTCTTCAGTCACTTGGTGGTGCATGGCGACGTGCTCGATGGCTTCCATTTCATCTTCACTCATTGAGTCGTATGTGCCATCATCATTGGCGATCATTGTTCGCTTGTTGATGCATTGGAACGACTTGTGTCCACGGCCACCACATGTGAAGCACTTGATAGAACTTGTCTTGAGGGGATCGTCCGGTGGTGCCGATGAAGAAGAAGTCATGTTCTTGTAGTTGCTTGTCGGATGACGAGTTGAGGAAGGTGTCGCTTGCTTGAAACTTGACTTGTCGCCGGTACTTGGTGATGCTCTAGTCGAGGTAGGAGGTGTCGAAGTTGCAGTAGGAGTAGCTTGAGTGTATGAGCCGTAGGTCTTGGATGAGTACTTGGCGAACTTGAAGTCTTCTTGTGCTTGTCGTTCCGCCTTGGTCGTTTGGTGAACTAGCTCTAGAAGGTTGGAATAAGGTTGGAAATCGGCAATCTTCTGTATTGGGTGGTTGAGGCCGTTCGAGAAGCGTGCCATTGTTTGCTCATCATCTTCTTTGACATTGGCTCGTATCATGGCAATATCCATTTCTTGATAGTATTCTTCCACCATCTTCGTGCCTTGCTTTAGGAGTTGCAGCTTCTTGAAGAGGTCTCTTGTGTAGTGTGTAGGCACGAAGCGTGCGTGCATGATGTCCTTCATTTGTGTCCAAGTCATGATGGGTGGTCGTCCTTCTCGCGACGTCGCTCGATCACTTGTTCCCACCAAATTAGGACATAGTCTTGGAACTCGAGGGATGCCATGGCGATCTTCTTTTCTTCGTCATAGTTGTGAAGACGAAATATCTTGTCGACTTTCAATGCCCATGAAAGATACTCCTTGAGGTCGTTGCTTCCTGAGAACTTGGGCCTGGTGAACTTGAGCTTGCAGTAGCAGAGTTCTTCATCATAGTGACGCTATTGATGTCGCTCTTGCCGAGGAGGAGGGTCTTCAGGCACTCTGTCCTCTTGGTGTCGCTCGTGGCGTGGAGGGGGTCTTGGATTGCTCCATCCGGTTGCCGACAAGGAGGTCGAGGCATATGTTCCCGGTTTCGCCTTTCTTATTGTGCTTCACGTCGAGCGGCTTCTTCTTGGTTCCCGCCGAAGAGCTTCCTCTTGCTCACGTACTCGATGACTTCATTGGGCAATGACTTGAGTGGACTCTCGGAGTGCGTCTCGAGCCGCTTGAGCTTGAGCTTCATGCCGTTGTTGTTGAAGACGTGTGCCTCGGCATCTTGTTCGTCTTGATGTTGACGTGCTCGCTCTGCCTCGTGTTGGCGTTGGAGTTGCCTTTCTTGATGACCGTGACGAGGATTGTGGTTGAATTGACGATATTGTCGTGCGTCTTGGCGAAGAGTGTTCGACGACTGTGTACTTGAGTTGTCGGAGGAGTGTCGACTTGAGTGGCTCCGTCTTGAGTAGGACGAAGTAGTAGAAGAGCGGTTGACGAACAAGGCATGAATCTCGTCCATTCTTGCATTGTTCTCTTGTTTTTGTTCATCGAGCTTGTTCTCGAAGTAGTCTCTTGTACGTTGCTCAGAGAGGCGTAAGTCCGTGGCAAGATTGTCGATGCGGTCGCTCATTGCTAGCTGCTCTTGATGCAAAGCTCATTCTGTGCCAAATAGGTGAGGCTTGGTGACGTATGAGGTCATGTTGTCGTCTTGCTCGACAAAGAGTGGGTTGGTAGAAGAACTCGGTCTATCCATCATGTGAAAGTGGTGGTGAGTAGGAAAATGAGAGAACAAAACCAAAGTTACCTTTTCCAAAGATTGTGGATGTAACAAGTACGATCCCACATGATGCTATAATAGGAGAATTGGTACCGGGTATTGTTTCTCACACCTAAAAGTAAAAGGCTTATGGAGGAGCTCGGTTAGGAACTGACACAAATAATTCAAGCAAATGTTAGTCAAGATGTTGAAATAGTTGAGAAGATTCACAAATGGAAAATAAGACAAATAGATCAAACCCAAAGATAACACTAGGAACACACACACGGAAGATAAATGGGATCCGCACAACCAAGGGGTGAGCACTAAGATGTGAAACCACGGAGAACGCTCTGGTTGTACGGATACTAGAGAGGCGCTAGCTCGATTGCTCTAATGGGCTAGATACGCTAGTGCACCAACCTAAGAGATAAACGAGTCGTCTCACTATCCCAAGTATGCTTATGCATGTATGAACCAAGATGATGAACTAGGTAAAGTGGCTCAATGTTATTTCTTACAAGCTCTTGTTTCTCTTCTCTTTTGCTTAAAAGTTTTTCGTGTCTTCTTTTTTCGACTATGCCATGATTCTTGAGATGCGAGCCACAATGCGAGATAACAAGTAGTATATGCATGGGAGAGACGTAACACTAATGGTGCACTAAGGCATGGCCCGGCAATACTCAACAAGCTAGTCTCGATGGGTAAGCTACGCAAAAACGCTCGATGCTATCAAGGTAATGGCAAGGGTAGCACAAAGGCGCCGTCGAGGTTACTGTCGATAGTTTGTCACGTGTAAGCAAGGACAGATGATGAAGTTGTCGAAGCCGTTGTGGAGTCTGAGTCGATGATCAAGTGGCGGTGATGATGACGTCCAATTGTGCCTAAGTAGCTGAAACACCTTAGGACATGAGAGAAACCGCAGCCCGAAACTCAAACAACCACGAGAAATATTGCAGAAGAACACGAGTGGTGGTTGGGTACCAAAATCATGCAAAAGAAAACTGGCCAAAAGTCTCTGGATGGTCTGTGCACATGGGGTAAGTGAGGCCCGTGTGCACGGGGTCCTCTGTGAGCGGACGAACTGCTTCGGATCCGTGGGTAATTTCCAATTTGAGGCAAATTCGATGGATTGATGGGTGGGGAAAAAGGTAAGGGTGTAGATCCACTTGCCAAACACCAAATTCGTGGATCAAAACAACCAAATCTCACAAGATCAACAAATTGCAAGAAAATTTTTTAGGGTTTGGTGGGGATTTTCGGATTAGGACGAAAAACAACAAAATCAAGCTAGAAAGTGGAAGGTAGGGACTCCAAGATGTGAATCAACCTTTCTAATGATACCAAGATGTTGTAGGGTGAAACCCTAAGATGGATCTTTTCACGCTTGGAGCGGGAAAAGGAGGAACACCAAGAAATCACAAAGAGGAAATCACTCCAACAATACCCAATGACACATCCACTAGAATAGCAACACAAGATCCACAAGTCACAAACACAATCAAAGGAAATATACAATGGCAAAGTTCTTCCCACTCCTAGGAGATGAGGTCTTGAAGATAGTCTTCTCCTTGTGGAGATCTTGAAATCCACAAGGATTCTTCCCTAAGGGGTCTTGATCCACAAGAGGGAAGGTAGATGGAGAAAAGCTCACAAATATCTGATCTAATACTTTTCTATCCCTAAACATAACCCTAGGTACGGAATATATAGGCTTGGGGTCGAACCGGTTGGAGAGGGGCTCAAACAGGTTATCACAGCTGTCCATCCTGGAGAGCCCGTGTGCACGCGGTTAGTGGGGCCCGTGCGCACGGGGGTCCCGTGGGCACGGTACACGCCCGTGCGCACGGGGTGCCTCAACGCCAACTCCCTGGATAGTCCGTGGGCACGGGGTCTCGGGGGCCCGTGTGCACGGGGTCGCCTGGGACTTCCTGTCCAGCTGTTGTAGTGCTCTGTCTTTATCTGCGTGGCGTTGGGGTGGTCCTCCTTCTCCTTGGTGATGCTCCTGACCTTCTTGGTGGTGTTCCTCTTTGTACCTAATGAAACATAGCATATTTCGATGAGGTAGCAACCAAGTTCCATTTGTACCCATATGCAAGTCATGTAGGAAGGAGTTCACCTCGGTTTCCAATGCACGTGCTCTAGCTCTTGTCATAGGTCCACGTGGGGCTTGATGTGTTGGTGTAGAGTCCATGGGGATGATGGAGGGATGCTCCGCATCACCTCTGCATGCTAATTGGATGAGGATGGATCATTGACCGTTCATCGTTTCGAGAACCGCTACCCTCTCCCTCGTTGGCATTCAAGCCGTATCAACATAAATGCGTGTCAAAAAGAGACTGGTTTACTGGTCCCCATTGTAATATGTGCCAAACTTTTACCATAAAGTTAACTAACAAAATGTTCATGCATGCGAACAAAAAATATATCATTGAAAACTATGTTCAAATACGAATCCAATGATATAATTTTTGTTGACAATACTACATTGTGCACCGCGACCATGGCGGAGTGGAAAATGAGAGAACTTAATATTTATTTGCTAATTAATACAATTGCATGCAATGAACTGATCGTTGCATGCCGTGCTAGGTATGTCTCAAGGAATTAAAAACATACATGACCCACGTCTCTTATTGGTTGATTCCTATTCATGTCTAGAAACAAGAAACATGGTTGGGTTTGTTTTTGGATTATTTGATTTTTGTAAAATGACTATAGCTAGCAATTGTCACAATAAGCATAAGATGTGCATCCCACGGTGGCACCTATTGGATGCAAACAACAATAGAAAAGAATTGCCACAAAACTGCCACACCATGCCCCTCCCCTACACATAAGACTGCCACGCAAGCGTTAGCAACTGCCACCTACGTTCGGGTTGCGCTTGGCTCTTTACCTCTTCGAGAAGCCGTACAATGATGTCACTACCTCTACAGTATCGAATCAACTGCTACATGTCAACCGCGTGGGGCACGGAGAGCTTGTTGTAAGCAAAAGCTTCTCCTCGTCTGTGAGCCACCGCGCGCATGGCCGAAGGAGAGGGCGTACTAGTAATCAAGCTTGTCCTCGTTGTACGAGTTGATGAATATGTGATGGTAAAACTTTCTAATGCCACGGCCCTAAAGCAAGAGATGGTGTGGTGCAGGAGGAGGGCGAGATCATGCCGACGAAACAGGACCCGACATGGAGGTCTCTGTGGACCTCACCTTGCTCCACTGCCCCTTGTGCCTCCATCCCTTGAAGCTTCCAGTGTACGAGGTTCGAACACACCTCGCCTGTTCGCCTGATCGAGCAAGGTGCCAGTTTTTTGATTGATGTGTTGTTCATTTTATTTGTCCAGTGCAAGGGAGGGCACATGGCCTACGCAGATTGCAGCGGCGAGCACCCCGGGAACCAGCGGCAATGCCAGAAGTGCGACCGCGATGACGGTTTCGACGTGCGCAACATGGAGATGGACGCCGTCCTCTCCTCGGTGAGGGTGGAGTGCCCGCTGAGGGAGTCCTAGATTACGGGGTCCTCGGGTGTCCGATCTATTCGATATGGCCCCGACTGATGGGCTGTGAAGATAAAGCAGAAGACTATCCCCCGTGCCCGGATAGGACTCATATATGCGTGGACGGCAAGTTTGATGTCCGGATGTACTATTTCCTTCCCTTGTAAACTGACTATGTACAACCCTAGGCCCCTCCGGTGTATATATAAACCGGAGGGTTTAGTCCATAGAGGCTATCAGAATAATCATAGGCTAGACAACTAGGGTTTAGCCATTACAATCTCGAGGTAGATCAACTCTTTTAACCCTTATACACATGGAATATAATCGAGCAGGACGTAGGGTTTTACCTCCCTTAACAGGGCCCGAACCTGGATAAACATTGTGTCCCTACTGTCCCTTGTTACCATTGATCCTAAGACACACAACTTTGGACCCCCTACCCGAGATCTGCCGGTTTTGAGACTGACATTGGTGCTTTCATTGAGAGTTCCATTGTGTTGTCGACAGAAGGACCGATGGCTCGGCTTGTCATCAACAACGACGCTGTTTCCGGGGAGAACTTTCTCCCTGGCCAACTCTTTGTATTTGGCGGGTTCGTGCTGCGTGCTAACTCGACCGGTCGCCTCGAGCAGATCGACCGCTACACCCCTGGTAACCAGATCAGGTTTGGAAGTTTGAACTACATCGCTGACATCCGAGGAGACCTGATCTTCAAGGGGTTCACGGCCTCGGTCGCTGCTCCCCACCCATACGAAGGAGGTCCTTCGGATCCACCATTAGATTATGTTCAGGGATCGACGCTCATGCCTGCCTCGGCCTTAGATCCAGGGCAGACCACTTCGTCCGAAGACGGGAGGATAAACCTCGCCGGACTCTCTCCCATCAAGGAGCTTCTAGATAGAGACCCAGATGCGACCATGCTGTCGGTGAACCCGAACTCAAACGGAACTCTCCCCATCATCAGGAAGCCGAACTCGCCTCTGGAAGCCAACTCCGAACTCTCGAGGTCTGCACCCATCAGTCTCGGTCAAGTGGTTATTACCAAACCCAAATCCGCAGATCCTCAGACGCTTCTCCAGCTTTCGCTCTTAAACGAAACTCTGGACCTAATACAATCTCTCGCCATCACGGAAGTGTCACCTCCGGACTACGCCCAGCTCGAACTAGGGGCTGAGAGTAGGGAATTTCACGCCCCACCCACCACCCACTTAATAGCCACTGTCGATGACTTAACCAACAAGCTAGATTACGCCTCCGAAGACATCGACGGCATGGATGACGATATCGGAGCTGAACCAGGTCAAAATCCGCCCATCACTGGGCGTTGGACAGCCACTTCTCCTTATGATGTATAGATGATGGACACGCCTCAGAGGAAGGACAATGATGGCACTCAAGACCAAGATGATGACAAGCCCGTCGACGAACCACCAAAACACCAACGTCAGCGGCGCCGCTCACGATCGCGTCGGGCGAGGGAAAGTAATACTGGCACCGGAGACAGTGACACCCCGAACAACGCCAAAGACTTCGACCACCCTGTTGAGCCTGCATTTGAGCAGGATGAGAGGGAAGAGGGTCAAGTCAACCCCGACGAACTTGCCGATCACGAGGATTCGGAAGATAGTAATTACTTACTGGCCTCCGAAGAGGATGTTAGCCTCGGTGACGAAGATTTCATCATACCAGAGGAACCCCTCAAACAAGAATGCTTCAAGCGATGGCTCATCGGCACCGCATGGAGCCTGAATAAGAAATAATAGCAGATTCGAGCCGAACAGGATACGCTCAACGATAGATGGACCAAGGTCCTAGCCGCCGAAGAAGGATATGGCTTTGGGCACCAAACAAAAAGTTATCACAAATGCATGCTAGTGCCACAATTCGACGATGAGGCCTTGCAGCCAATACCGTCAAAATACAATCACGCTGATCAACCGGACCAACCACCACGTGGACGGGACAAAACGGCCAATTATGTCGAATACCAGCCCGCGCCCCTGGCCATAGAGGCAATGAGACAGCGGCTTCGGGCTACACGTACGACCTACATCAGGACCTGAACAATAGAGCCGGCCAGACCAGATCAATCTATGGATCAAGAGGACGTGCCCCAACATGAGACGACGGCCATCAAGCCTAGCACGACAAACATAACCAAGTCCGGGATCAGCACCGAACACAGATGTCCGCCAAACTCCATCGCGATGTCACCCGGTACAGAGGTGCCGCACACCCTATGTACTTTACGGATGAGTTAATGCAGCACCAATTTCCGGAAGGGTTTAAACCCGTGAACATCGAGCAATACGATGGAACAATGGATCCCGCCGTATGGATCGAAGATTTTCTTCCCCACATTCACATGGCTCGTGGAGATGATCTCCACGCCATTAAATACCTCCCTCTAAAGCTGAAAGGACAAGCATGGCACTGGTTGAACAACCTCCCAAAAAACTTCATTGGAAGTTGGGAAGACTTAGAGGATGCTTGTCGGGCCAACTTTCAAGGCACTTATGTCCGACCACCGGATGCCGACGACCTAAGCCACATAATTCAGCAACCCGGAGAGTCAGCTCGCATACTTTGGAATCGGTTCTTAATTAAAAAGAACCAAATCATGGACTGTCTGGATGCCGAGGCCTTAGCGGCATTTAAACACAGCGTCTACGATGAATGGCTCACCCGACACCTAGGCCAGGAAAAGCCGAAGACCATGGCAGCTCTTAGTGCAGTTATGACCCGCTTCTGTGCGGGCGAAGATAGCTGGTTGGCTCATAGAAGCAACAGTTCCAGCGACCCCGGCACCTCTGAGGCCAGGGATGGCAATGGCAGGCCACGACGCAACAAAAAAAATGTCGGAACAATAACGAAACAGAGGATACGGCAATAAATGACAGATTCAGTGGATCCATACCTGGTCAACGAAAGAAGCCCTTCAAAGGTAATAGGGACGGTCCATCCAACTTGGACAGAATACTAGAGAGACCTTGCCAGATTCATGGCACCCCTGACAAGCCTGCCAACCACACCAACAGAAACTACTGGGTTTGCAAACAGGCCGGCAAATTAAATGCCGAACATAAGGGAAAGTGAGGGAGTCCTAGATTAAGGGGTCCTCAGGCGTCCGGCCTGTGTAACGTGGGCCGGACTTCCTCCCGTGTCCGGATGGGCCTCTCCTTTGCGTGGAAGGCAAGCTTGGCGTTCGGATATGAAGATTCCTTCCTCTGTAAACCAACTCTGTACAACCCTAGGCCCCTCGGGTGTCTATATAAACCGGAGGGTTTAGTCCGTAGAAGCGATCACAATCATACATGCTAGACATCTAGGGTTTGGCCATTACGATCTCGTGGTAGATCAACTCTTGTAATCCTCATATTCATGAAGATCAATCAAGCAGGAAGTAGGGTATTACCTCCATCAAGAGGGACCGAACCTGGGTAAACATTGAGTCCCACGTCTCCTATTACCATTGACCTTAGACGTATAGTTCGGGACCCCCTACCCGAGATCCGCCGGTTTTGACACCGACGTTGGTGCTTTCATTGAGAGTTCCGCTGTGACGTCGAAGACAGGATTGATGGCTCACCTTGTTATCAAGGGAAGTATCACCTCCAAATGGAGCCCTGGCCTCAAGCCAAACCCTCCGGTTGGGCAACTTTACCATGACCGCCCGTTGGGCCGTTAAGCCGATGATGACTTCTCAGGTCATTGAAAATCGCCTCTGTGTTGACTCTGAATACTCCAAATGGATGGATCCGGTGGAGTTGTCGTCTTTAAATGAACTCCTGGATCGCATCGCCGCCATGGGGGTCGCTACAGACTATGATCAGATTGGGCTTAAACCCGATCAGAGAGAAATCAAATCTCCGCTGATCACCCATCAGATAGCGGTCGTAGTGGAGCAAAACAACAACTCTTCCTCTATGTTGAAGACGAGCTATGTTCAGATTTCCGAGCTCGGAGAGCCGGATACCTGTCTGCGGAACGACACTCCCAGTCTTCCGAACCCGGGATCGGGCGTTG
The DNA here is from genome assembly GCF_018294505.1 of Triticum aestivum. Taxonomy (NCBI): domain Eukaryota; kingdom Viridiplantae; phylum Streptophyta; class Magnoliopsida; order Poales; family Poaceae; genus Triticum; species Triticum aestivum. The sequence continues at coordinate 174,541,314 of NC_057805.1, read as the reverse complement.
GGCCTGGAAAATCATTTAACATCTCGGAGCCCGAACTAATAAGCTCGGAAGTTTTTCAAACTCCGGCCTCCAAATTGGGTCAGGGATCGGATTTAAAGCCACCCACCCACCACAAGCGATATTTTCCAAGCAATTCCGGCCCTCTGGATATATGCGACCTTATGTATGTACGACAGCAGTCTCAGGAAACAGTCCATCACTTTTGGGCTAGATTCCTTGATGTAGGGTGGAACCCTATACGACTGATCTTTCACGAAAGGAGCGGATCCCAACTAAGAACACAAAGAACACGAGGGGAAACACGAGGGAAAACACAAGAGAATCACTCAACCAACAAGATCCGATTACACATGTGCTAGATCCACGAAACACAAAGGGAGATACACGATCCAAAGTCAACAAAGCACGACACAAAGGGTAATCGGTTCTTCTCCGTAAGGAGGTCTTGATGGGGGTCTTCTCCGTGAGGAGGTCTTGAATGCAAGGGGATCTTCTCCGAAGAGGGGCTGCGGTCTCTCTCGTGGAGTAGATCCATAATGGATGAGCAATGCTCTATCTCACATATGAGCTAAACCAATGCTAACCCTAGAAAGAGGGAGATGGGAGAGTATAAAGTCTAGGTAGGCGAAGGGGTACACGGGCCTCGGCCCTTTACTGTGCGCAGACAGACGTGGCCGGATGTCCGGGCGACGGACCGGATGTCCGAGTCTTCGGGAGGAGCCGGATGTCCGGGCTGGAGGGCCGGATGTCCGGGCTGGCGGTGTAGGTTTCTGTGCTCTCTGGATAGAGGGCGCCGGATTTCCGGGCTTCTGGCCGGATGTCCGGGGCCTGTAGGTGCTCGGCGGCTGGGATGCTGCTGTAGTGGGTGTCCCCAGCGGCCGGGTGTCCGGGGCTGGGGCCGGATGTAGTGGGTGTCTCTAGCGGCCAGCTGTCTTCTTCTCCTTCCGGCGGTTCTCTTCATCCGTGAACTTGGCAGCTTGTCCGTCTTCACGTGCATCCTCGGGAGGGTCCTCTTGACACCAAATCATGCGTAGCATATCGGACTTAGGTAGTAGCCATGTCTCGAGTGGATCATATGTAATATCACTAAGGAAGGGAGTCACCTCGTTCTCGAGAGCTCTAGCTCGTGCTCGTGTCATAGGTCCTCCTGGCTTTTGATGAGACGATGGTAGGTCCATGGGGATGACCTTAGGATGCTCCGCATCATTCCTCCTTGTCAAGGACAAGATTATAGATTGCCGTGACGAGGACACAATTTCAGTATTCTGCAGTAATTGCACGGATGAAGGAATCCTCAACGCCATCAACCGCCGTCGCGTAATACACTTTGCTGACTTGGCAAACATAGTACAGAAGTACTGCGCAATGGAAAGCACCTGGAAAACTTAGACAGCTCGTTGGGAACCACCGGTCTCCACTAAACCCCTCTGGCGAGAAAAAAGGATGCACCCTCGCGGGGCACCCGACCCCATAGTGAAGAAAACTAAGCCCACTACGGGACGCGGAACCGTTCTGGAGGGATGGCTTGATAGACCATGCAAAATACACACGACGCCGGATACCGCACCAACCCACAGCCTTAGAGCATGTTGGATACTCCGGCAAGTGACCAAGAGCAGCGAGGATATCTTCACCAAAAACACCTCAGAGCAACGCATCAAGCTCAATCCGAAAAAGTGTGTTTTTGGCATTCCCGCCGGAAAACTGTTGGGCTTCATCGTTTCCAATAGAGGAATTGTGGCAAATCCAGCCAAAATCCGAGCTTGGTCACAATTGGCTACACCAACAGCCTTAAACAGGTCCAAAAACTAGCTGGATGCGTGGCAGCTATAAGCCGCTTTATCTCCAGACTAGGAGAAAAAGCATTGCCACTTTATCGCCTTCTCCGACGCACCGACCACTTCGAGTGGACGGATGCGGCAACGGCCTGACTGGAAGATAAAGGCTCTTTTAGTGAGCAACCCAATCCTGGCTGCGCCGAACGTCGGCGAACCGATGTTATTATACATATCTGCATCACACCAGGTGGTGAGCGCGGTGCTCGTCATTGAGCGAGAGGAGGACGGAAACAAATTCCCACTTCAGAAACCGGTATACTATGTATCCACTGTCCTCACACCATGCAAATCCTAGTACCCTCATTACCAAAAGATAGCATGTGCGGTCTTCATGGCATCCCGGAAGCTACGACACTACTTCCAAGAGTGCTCGATCACGGTGGCTTACGTAGTACCACTCAATGACATAATAAACAACCGCAATGCTACGGGCCGGATTGCCAAGTGGGCCATTGAGCTCCTGCCATTCGACATAACATACAAGCCACGTTGAGCCATTAAATCCCAAGTATTGGCCGACTTCGTCGCCGAATGGACTGAGGCCGAACTCCCTAAAGAGTACGGCACATATTCCAACTAGGTCATGCACTTCGATGGCTCTAAAATGCTGGCCGTCTTAGGAGCGGGCGTTGTCTTAACGTCCCCCACTGGAGACACAGTCCAATACGTACTTCGAATATTATACACGGATTCCAACAATGCAGCTGAATACGAGGCCTTATTGCGTGGTCTTCGGATGGCTGCCTCCATGGGCATACAACGCCTGGAGGTGCGCGGGGATTCAAACCTCGCAATATCCCAAATAAATGGAGACTTCGACGCCAAAGATCCGAAGATGGCGGCCTATCGTAATGCCATACTCAAAATATCAGCTCGGTTTGAGGGACTCGAGTTTCATCATGTGGCTCGAGAAAGTAATCAAGCGGCGGATGTCCTTGCTCGCATGGGCGCCAAGCGTGACCCCGTCCCGCCTAACATCTTTCTGGAAAGGTTCTTCAAGCCATCCATGGTGTGGCAAGGTGAGAGCAGCAACACCATTCCGGATCCGATTATACCCTCAGATTCCGAACACAATACAGATGTCATCGAGGGCTCAGCCACCGAAATAACATCATTGGCCCATCTAATAATGGCAGTAATTGCCCCATGGACCGAACCCTTCTTGGCCTACCTTACTAGGCGAGAGCTCCCTGAGGATCAGAATGAGGCTCGCTGCATTGTTCAGTGCTCGAAAGCCTACAAGGTCCATGACGGAGAGCTCTACAAGAAAAGTGCTACCAGAGTCCTTCAAAGATGTATCTCCGAAGAATAGGGACAGCAGCTCTTGGCCGAAATCCATGCTGGTGTCGGCGATCACCATGCCGCGGCTCGGGCCCTTGTAAGTAAAGCCTTCCGTACAGGTTTCTTTTGGCCGATGGCCCGAGCAGATGCACAGGACCTTGTCCAACGTTGTGTCGGATGCCAGCTTTTTGCCAATCAAAGCCATATGCCGCCTACTGCTCTACAACCAATCCCCATTACTTGGCCTTTCACAGTCTGGATGCTTGATATGGTCAGACCCCTTAAAGGAGGAAGCCATAAGAAAAAATATCTGCTGGTCATGGTAGATGAATTCACCAAGTGGATAGAGGCCAAGCCAGTTAAAACGGCCGAAGCTGGACCAGTGATAGACTTTATATCCGGTGTCGTGCACTGTTATGGTGTCCCACACAGCATCATCACCGATAACGGCTCCAATTTTACGGCCGCTGAAGTGAAAACCTGGTGTGCTAACCTGGGCATCAAGCTCGATTACGCCTCCGTCTATCACCCACAAATAAACGGTCAAGTCAAATGAGCAAATGGTCTTATCATGAGCGGCATTAAGCCCAGACTAGTGCGGTCTTTGAAAGAATCAAACAAGCACTGGGTTGAGGAGCTCGACTCCGTACTCTAGGGGTTGCGGACCACGCCCAATCGCACTACCAGATACACACAATTCTTCATGGTGTACGACGCATAGGTCGTTTTGCCCTGCAACATCATTCATGACTCGCCTCGAGTGCGCATGTATTTAGAGAGAGAGGCTGAGCTTGATCGGCAGGACAGTCTAGATGCCCTGGAGGAGCGCGACGTTGCAAAAGCCCGTTCTACATTCTATCAACAACAGGCTCGCAGATACCAAAGCAGGGAAGTGCGGGCCAAGACTTATAATGTTGATGAACTCGTTCTATGCTTGCCAGAAAAGAAAAAGGACAAACTCAAGCCCAAGTGAGAGGGTCCCTTCATCATCGATGAAGTTCTCACTGGAGGAGTGTACCGCCTGCGTGATGCATCGGACAATCGCTTAGAGCCGAACCCATGGAATGCTGCCAGACTCCGAAGATTCTACGCCTAGAGTCGTACTCTTTATTCGTCTTCTTCCCCATTTGTTTCCATGTTTTCTCTCTTTAATTTTTTCTCTAGCTCTATAGCTCTTGTGCGGCCAAACCGCACACCTATGACGTACACATCCTTAAATGTATACGCCCATAATACCTAGGGGCTTCTTTTACAGAAGCTTATTATTATTTTCCGAGCATCAAGCTCACCACATATGTGTCCTTTCCTCATATGTACCTTTTCTTCGCCATTATATGCACCGTTATGACTTAAGTTTTTGCCAAGCTGGGTTGCCTGGCTCCTGTGCTTATGCCCTACGTTCCCGTTTGTTCGGCTACACTGGTGCGCGTCGGTCCTAAACAAACGGTTTTTAACCCTTTCCGTGAGGGCATTTGGAACCGTCGCCAAGTGAGTGTGGGCGATAGGGGGGTCCTTCCCACACGACCCAGAAACCGTTGCGGATATGCCCTCCTGGCACACACGCTCGGCAAAATGAGGTCGTGTGCGACCGGCGAGCACTCAAATACAGAAATACGTACAGTAGTGCTAAAAAAATACAATTATACAGGCAAAATCATTTCTGGTCGTAAGTACATCCCACATAGTCAGTCACCACTAAACGTTTCCGTTCGTATATACATCCCACACAGTCACTACAAGGAAAACGTTTGCGCAAGGTGGCGTAACACAAACAGTTTTGAAAAGAATGTCGTGTGTGATTGTTCATTGATCCAACATGGTTTATTCCTAGAAACTGTGTGCGTTGCCTTAGGTCATCGCCGACGGTGTTTTCTGATTAACCTTTTGCAATAAGAAAACCCAATTAGCAAGCTAATTGGCCAATTAGCGGGCTAATTGGCCTATTATTAATAATCCATTTATTAATATAATTGACATCATATTAAGCACATAATATATTCCATTTCCATATTAAGGAAGCAGGATTTCATAATTGAAATACATCAGAGTACAACATGATATAGCTTCAGTACTCAGCTACCCCATTACACAACTGCAGCAGCAGCAAGTTTCACATGCAACATCTAGAACCTTTCGAAATTAGCATCATAGATGGTACATAGAGAGATGCATCTCATCTGGAAAACTGCTGAAGCGGAAGGCGAATATTGAGCCTTCATTCATGTTGAAGGTCTTTGCAACTTTAGGCGAGTGCCTGTGGATGATTGACCGTCCATCCTTCGACCTCTTCAGGAACACTTCAATATTGAACCGTGGGTGTTGTATGAAAACTTTCCTCGCCTCCTGACCACAGAGGTGGTTTGAGAGGTAATCATCAGTGAACCCTGAAAACAAGGATGTACATAAATATCTTCTCTACTTTGGAAAGAGGCAAAGGAATAAAAAAAGTCAAGGTATAATAGTTAGTACCATCTTCTAAACCTCAGTGCTTCCCATTGTTTCCTTGCAACACATATAAGGTAGTTAGTCATCAGGTTAAGTAAGGGTTCACATGCTATCAGTAAAATATGTTGATGAAAAATAAGCACATTGCGGATTCATCAGATTAATTCAAGCCACATGGAAAACCCATTTATCCAAACCAAGCATGATTAAGAACTAGGAAATATAGCACTTGTATATGTTTCTCATGTATTAAGTACAGCCAAATTCGATTTATTCCTCACATGGTATACAATAAGAGAATGCAGCCACAACAATTGAACATCGCATTGCAGAATTGAACCAAGCAGTTAACTAAACACCACAACAAATGAACCAAACATTAACTGAGCACCACATTGCACAATATAACATACTCCTAATAGAAGATCAGACAGTTAACCAAACCAAGCATGCTTAACAACTTGGAAATATAGCAATTGTATTTGTTTCTCATGTATTTAGTACAGCCAAATTCGATTTATTCCTCACATGATATACAATAAGAGAATGCAGCCACAACAATTGAACATCGCATTGCAGAATTGAACCAAGCAGTTAACTAAACACCACAACAAGTGAACCAAGCCACAACAAATGAACCAAGAAGTTAACTAAACACCACAACAAGTGAACCAAGCCACAACAAATGAACCAAGCAGTTAACTAAACACCAATTGAACAATATAACATACTCCTGATAGAAGATCAGACAGTTAACCAAACCAAGCATGCTTAACAACTTGGAAATATTGCACCCTGAAGAATTGAACATCTCATTTGCAGAATTGAACCAAGCAGTTAATTGAACACCACATTGCAAGACATATAGAACATACACACTATAGCAGAAGATTGCATGGTGAAAGTAGATAGCACAATTCACTAGAATTTGTTAAGGAAAGGCAGTAGCTAGCAAACTAAACATGGGTCCTTATAGTGAGCTAAGAAGACAAGCTACTCCTCATTGTCGGAGATATCGATGATGATTGGCTCCTTGGACATGGAAGAGGGCGAGGCCTCTGCATCGTGAGTTGCCTGAGCCGCTCCGGGCACCAACCTGCTGGCTCTCGAGATGAGGTAAGCACATGCACGCTGAGAAAACACCTTGTAGTCTTCATTGAAGGCACCGGCGGTGGCCTCGACAAAACGCCATGAACTGTCCTTTAAAGCAGCCAACCGACTCGCGACATCGGTGTGCGAGGCGTCAACGGTGGCCTCGACGGCGAGGTGCTCCTCCAAGATCTGGGGGTCGGCATGAATGGCAGCCATCGTGACCTCATCCGCATGTGCGGCCGCGATTTGCTCCTCCGCTGCCAAATGCTCCTTGAGGTCCTGGCTATACTGCGTGCACCATGGCTTAGGCCAGCGCTTATTTGGTGGAGGGGTTGGTGATTTGGGTGGAAGGTGTCGCGCTCGCGCCGGCGGTTGGGGCATGTGGGATGTGGAAGGAGGAGGAGGACGTGGGTCGGATGTGGATTACCTGCCTGGATAGGCGAGGCCGAGCAGCGTGAAGGAGGGTCGCCGGCGAGGAGGCGGTGTCGCTGCAAGCAAGGAGTGAAGGTTTCAACTTGGAAAGGATTGCGGAAAGGGGGGAATGTGGCTTTTGGTAAAGGGGAGGGGGCGGGGAGGTAGATATTTTTGCGGAAGCCAAAAATTTGGAATTGCTTTAGCCAAATAACTGGCGCGCAAAGTGTCATCAGACACGGTCCCTTATTCAGACACGGTCCCAAGATATTTTGTGCTGCATCTCACACGGTTGGTTATAATAAACTATGTGGGATCTACTTGATTTTTCGTCTTGATTTGAATTACATAATGGGGTCACAACGGCCATGGACGGTGTTTTAATTGCTAGACCTTTTATCTGCAGTGATCATAAAAGAATTGGAATTATTCAGGGTTCGTTTGGACATTTTTATACATTAAGTGAGTTTTCAATGCATTTATGTGCATAATTCAAATTTGAACTACATGCACATGCTCCAATGCATATAAATTGGTTGAAAAATCAAATCTTTGTCCTTGGGTGCATGCTTAGGTCCCATGCAAGAAATGGGAATGAATGTCAAGCACGCTGCCACCGTCACTCGGCCGCAAACATTGAGATACCTGGTTTTTAAATTCTAGTAAATCCAAAACTCGTCTGAAATTCATGAAACTTGGCATGCTATCATGGAGCGGCATGAACATGGCGTGGTAAAGTTTTTGTCCCATTTGCGGCAGGTTTGGTTATATGCTTCTCACAAACCAGAGCTTCTCACAACAAGCATGATGGTTTCGGTAGGGAACGCCCCAACTTTGGGGACGAAACGATATCCATTGCCTCTAATTGCTTTCAAAAAAATTTCTCGTGTCAACATGGAACAACAGGAGTGTTGTGTTATTTTTCGTGATTTTTCGGGGTTCGTTTGGACATTTTTATGCATTAAGTGAGTTTTCAATGCATTTATGTGCATAATTCAAATTTGAACTACATGCACATGCTCCGGTGCATATAAATTGGTTGAAAAATCAAATCTCTGGTCCTTGGGTGCATGCTTAGGTCCCATGCAAGAAATGGGAATGAATGTCAAGCATCGTGCCACCGTCATTCGGCCACAAACATTGAGATACCTAGTTTTTAAATTCTAGTAAATCCAAAACTCGTCTGAAATTCATGAATCTTGGCATGCTATCATGGAGCGGCATCAACATGACGTGGTAAAGTTTTTGTCCCATTTGGGGCAGGTTTGGGTATATGCTTCTCACAAACCAGAGCTTCTCACAACAAGCATGATGGTTTCGGTAGGGAATGCCCCAACTTTGGGGGTGAAACAATATCCATTGCCTCTTATTGCTTTCAATTTTTTTTCTCATGTCAACATAGAACAACAGGAATGTTGTGTTATTTTTTGTGATTTTTCGGGGTTCGTTTGGACATTTTTATGCATTAAGTGAGTTTTCAATGCATTTATGTGCGTAATTCAAATCTGAACTACATGCACATGCTCCAATGCATATAAATTGGTTGAAAAATCAAATCTTTGTCCTTGGGTGCATGCTTAGGTCCCATGCAAGAAATGGGGATGAATGTCAAACACCCTGCCACCGTCACTCGGCCGCAAACATTGAGATACCTGGTTTTTAAATTCTAGTAAATCCAAAACTCGTCTGAAATTCATGAAACTTCGCATGCTATCATGGAGGGGCATCAATGTGCCATGGTAAAGTTTTTGTCCTATTTGGGGCAGGTTTGGGTATATGCTTCTCACAAACCAGAGCTTCCCACAACAAGCATGATGGTTTCAGATAGAACACCCGTATGCAAAGTGAGAGCAGGATTTGTGCATCTCTTGAACACAAACGGTTCTTTTGGATGACCCGTGTGAATCAGTAGCGGAGCGGCGCAGTACTATTCGATTTGACAGCGGGCGGTGCAGTTCCCGATACGGCTTTAATGCAGACGAGGGAGAGGGTAGCGGTTCCCGAAATGTTGAACGGCCAATGATGCATCCTCCTTCAATTAGCATCGTGTGAATGCATGACGGAAGTAATGGGAGGACCGGGAAAAGAGGCAGCACGATGTGAATGCAACGTCGTTTGCAGTCATATAAAGGTGCCCCTCCATTCCAATGCATCTACCACATCGTATGCACCTAAGCATTTGCCTAAGAACCTACACTAATAAGCGCAAAAGTGCCCACTCCACACCCATGGCGGTGATGCACGCGAGCAGCCAGCGGCTGTGCCAGATGGTCCACAACGCCGGCCTGCGGCATGGCACCGTGGATTGTCTCCACACGGTGTTGGCGACTGGCTGGTGGATGGATGCCGTCGACGCCAGCTACGACTCTCAGTTGGACCAGATGATCGTTCGGATCACCAACAGGTTCACCGTCGTCAAGAAGCCCACGGACGACATCGCCAAACTCCTCCAGCCCGCGCGCCCGGGCTCCTCATTGCCTGGCACCCTAATCGGCCTCCATGGTCGTAACCTCTTTGAAGCACTGGTGGCCTTGCGACTGCCCGCCGACGCCAAGAAGAATGTCCACCTGGAGGTCGCGCTCGCCGCGAGGCGCCTCGCCCTTCAATAAACCGTCGACCTACACATCCATGTGCACGAACGAATCGTGTACATAGGTATCTACAAGGCCAGTGAGGACGCTACGATGTTGGCCTTCTTCAGCCAGCTGGAAGCCTTGGATGCCTTAGTTGAGAAGCACCTTGACCTCGCCACACAAGCCGCCGCTCCATAGCCGCCGGTCAGTGGCCCGGCCGGCGCACTGAGTTGAGCAGGAGGAGGAGGTCGTACGTTGATGGATGCATCTTTCTGCTTGCCTCCTGTAACCACCACTGCGATCGCATCATCATGGCCTTAATTCTTGTTTTGCTATCGCATTCTCGTTCTAGTCAATACAGACATGTGCGATCCCTTTGCTCAATACAGACATGTCCGTTCCAGTCTTATTTTGATTGGCTTGAATGAAGGTCTATCCCGCCGTTAGGCGCACCGAACGATCATCCGGTCCAACTGAGAGTCGTAGCTGGCGTCGACGGCATCCATCCACCAGCCAGTCGCCAACACCGTGTGGAGACAATCCACGGTGCCATGCCGCAGGCCGGCGTTGTGGACCATCTGGCACAGCCGCTGGCTGCTCGCGCGCATCATCGCCATGGGTGTGGAGTGGGAACTTTTGCGCTTATTAGTGTAGGTGCTTAGGCAAATGCTTAGGTGCGTACGATGTGGTAGATGCATTGGAATGGAGGGGCACCTTTATATGACTGCAAACGACGTTGCATTCACATCGTGCTGCCTCTTTTCCCGGTCCTCCCATTACTTCCGTCATGCATTCACACGATGCTAATTGAAGGAGGATGCATCATTGGCCGTTCAACATTTCGGGAACCGCTACCCTCTCCCTCGTCTGCATTAAAGCCGTATCGGGAACTGCACCGCCCGCTGTCAAATCGAATAGTACTGCGCCGCTCCGCTACTGATTCACACGGGTCATCCAAAAGAACCGTTTGTGTTCAAGAGATGCACAAATCCTACTCTCACTTTGCATACGGGTGTTCTATCTGAAACCATCATGCTTGTTGTGGGAAGCTCTGGTTTGTGAGAAGCATATACCCAAACCTGCCCCAAATAGGACAAAAACTTTACCACGGCACGTTGATGCCCCTCCATGATAGCATGCGAAGTTTCATGAATTTCAGACAAGTTTTGGATTTACTAGAATTTAAAAAACAGGTATCTCAATGTTTGCGGCCGAGTGACGGTGGCAGGGTGTTTGACATTCATCCCCATTTCTTGCATGGGACCTAAGCATGCACCCAAGGACAAAGATTTGATTTTTCAACCAATTTATATGCATTGGAGCATGTGCATGTAGTTCAGATTTGAATTATGCACATAAATGCATTGAAAACTCACATAATGCATAAAAATGTCCAAACGAACCCCGAAAAATCACAAAAAATAACACAACATTCCTGTTGTTCTATGTTGACATGAGAAAAAAATTGAAAGCAATAAGAGGCAATGGATATTGTTTCACCCCCAAAGTTGGGGCATTCCCTACCGAAACCATCATGCTTGTTGTGAGAAGCTCTGGTTTGTGAGGCGACCGCGGAGCGCTCTGCTCGCGTCCCTCTGCGCGCGCTCTGCCAATGGTTGGGCGTGCGCACGATCACGTCGGGGGCCCCGTATGCATGCGGTTGCGCCACGCACGTTGCCACGCGATGCAGTTACATGCGGCACGCTGGAGTAACGCGCTGCAAATTAGAACTGCCATCAGGTCCTGCCGATATTCCTGGCCATCTGGTTTCCCCTTTAATTCCCGCGGCCATTATAACCTTAGTCTCTTCAACCTTTCGATCGCACCCACAACACAACAAGCACACCCACGACGACACATAGAGAGGGGATGTCTGGCGGCGCTCCAATGGAGTTCGTCGAGCATAGAGTGGAGACCCATGCGAGGGAGACGGATCTCTCGGTGGTGTACACCATCGACCCGGCCGTGGTGGACGACTACATCAACAGCGTTGAGTAGTTGCTTGTTGGAGACAAGTACAAGGTGGTCGGCATCGACCTCCAGTACACCGCCGGTCATCTCGGCATAGATCAGAAGGTCGCCGTCGCCCAGTTGTGCGTGCGCCATCATGTCCTCATCTACCACTACCGCATGGCCACAGAGCCTTGCGACCGTTTCAACAGGTTTGTCAACAGCACTGACTACAAGTTCGCCACGGTGGATGCCACCAACTATGTAAAATCGCTCAGTGTTACGGGCTTGGCCTGCAAGAATCTTGTCGAAATCCGTGACCACTACACGGTCTGGGGTAGCATGAAGAAGGACTCCCTGGTCGAACTCTCGTCGGCCATCATCGACCTCTATTACGAAAAGATGAAGCAGGATGCCCAGAGAACAAGTCCCGTATCTTGGCACGGGGCCTGGATGCGGCAATTGGATGAACCTCACCTCAGGTTTGCGGCCAAGATCATGGACACATGCTACGAGATGCACAGGCGGATCGTTGACATGAGGAAGTGCCTCGTTACCCAAATCGACGAGCCCGGATCGAGCCACAAGCAGAGAAAGTGTCACAAGAAGTAGATGATGATCAGATGATCGTTTATGCTAGTTAATCACGCATGTAATATATAATTTACTTTATTGGTGTGTGGAAATGTCATGTGTGTAGTAGCCACCTATGTAATTATGCATGTAATAGTTTACTTTGGTGTGTGCAAATGCCATGGTTGTAGTAGCCACCTATCTAAGTGGATGTTTAATTTGGTTATGCAAGCATGTCCTTATAAGTGTGCACACATATATATATATATATGTATGTATATATATGTTGTTGTTCTGTATGCAATCCCATCGCACAACACACGTCTTGTTAAGTTGAACCATTTCTGTTCTCTTGTGTCAACGCAAACAGTTTGCCTGAGTGAACCGCATGCCGTATATCGCACACACCTTCATCTGGCTGACCGTTTCTTTTGTGTTGCCTAATCACAAACAATTCATCCGAGTGAACCGTATGTTGTACATCGCACACACCTTCATCTTGCTGCCCGTTTATTTTGTTCCTCCTCATCGAAAATAGTTAATTTAACTGAACCGTATGCCTTGAATCACACACGCAACTAAAATCTGAACCATGTTTGATGCATCCTCCATCGCAAACGTTTTGCACCTTTTTTGACAGTTTTTTACACCACCGTCTGCGATTATGGCATCGCACACAGTTTCGTCGAAGGGTCTCTGATCGTAGTGTCGCGTTAGCAGCATCCTGCAGTAGTGCTAGGGCATAAAGGGAGCACCTCCGCGATTGTTACAGCCGGGTCATCCAGTCTTGTACCTCAGACTGGGTGAAGCCGAAAGCTAGCGTTCTTAAGGGAATATTCGGTCGGCAGACTAAAGAAGTTTTACCCTCATTACACTATGAACCCCCAGATGTTACGTATACTGCGATTTGTCAATCACAGTTCGGGCATGAATACTAACGCATGTCCACCCAGGGAAAGGAACCCTTAACGGAACTATTCTCCCTGGAAGATGTTTCTTACAATCAACAAGTAGTATAACGTAGCTAGCCGGATACAACTTGTCTGTTCAAGCAACTATGACCCCTACGCCTGGTTTCCATGCATACCCCGGTCTATATTTCCGCTCCGGTATTCAGAAACACTCCACACCTTCGGGTCCAGAGGTCGAAGCGAAAAGGTCTGCCATGACAATCGTTTTACAATCCAGCTAGGGACAAATTTGCCAATAGAAGTACATAGTCACTTGGACTCAAAAACTTCTTCCTCTATGCCGTCTAACAGGTTGTCTAGCTTACAATCCCATTGGGAAAACTAGGCGGCTATCTTTACTTGGTCATATACCAAACTAACTGGAATTTCTTGTCCATCTAACCCCCGAGGTCCGACCCGGGCCATATGATTGGGATCAAGCTTGGTGTACCTTGTTTTCACCATGGCCCAGGCTTCTTGCGCACCTTCTCGACAGGCCGATATCTTCCATAATTAAAAACGCCGCTGAGCTCCTTTGAATAGCTTCACAAGCTCCTCCATACTTCCTGGAGCAGAGGCGGATGGCCACAAAGCCTTGGCAACGCTCCGCATTGCTTGCCAAGCTCGCTCGTGCACTTGGGATAGCTCTTGCAGCAGATCGCCTTGAGCTCCGGACATTCCCTCTTCAGGACGGCCAGTCAGCATACCTGCAGACATAAATCTGTCAGCTCATTTCTTCACTGAATTACACAGAGGTAAGTTCAAAACCATACTGAATATGCCGCCTCATAGCCTCCTATTTTCCTTTACGGCGTCAACTAGCTGGGCTCGTATGTCTTTTAGCTCTTCGCCCAGCAGGGTGTTGGAATCCTGCAGCTTGTTCTTATCATCCCTGGTCCGTGTCAACACGTTCGCCAGTGGCCAGTTGCTTTTCGGCCCGTTGTTTACCCGCCTGCGCGGCCTCCAGTTCCTCTTTCAGTTGGTCTAACGATCTTGCCATGGGAAATACAATAGTATTAACATTACTAGTATATGATTATAATTTTCTGGATGGAGGGAACATTAACAGGCGGTGCCTCCTTGGATTTCTCTAGTTCGGCGGTAGCCGCAGCTAGCTGGGTCCGACACTTTTCCAGCTCTTGAGACAGCAGGTTCTTCTTCTCCGTGAGTGCCTGATTATACAATGATCCTTAAATCAGTTGTATCAACTGCTTCAAGTCTCGGGGGCTACTGGTATATGATTACCAGATCTGTACATTGCGTACTTACCCGCATATCTTTCAACTGTTGGTCCGTGGCTCTGGCAAGCCCATCCCGAGCAGCTCGGATGTATGCATCAGCCGAGCTGAAGGCATTGAATGCCTCTTTTGTAAAGCCGGGGTCGCAAAGAGCGGCCCTCCGGCACCGATGATTCATGGCACCCTCCACTTCAGAGTTTTTGACAGATACATCATCCGAATCCTCTGAAGGAGGACAATCCGGCGTCACTCCCGTGTTAGCCCCTGCCCTAAAGGTAGGGTCTGGAACTTGACTGGTGGAGGTGCAGCCGGCAGGATCCCCGGACATAGTCCGACGAATACTCTTCCTGATAAAACACAGCGGACAATGCACGGTTCAATGTGACTGCCAGGGGGCATATTAAAGCCATACCTCTTTGATGAGGGCTCGGCCGTGTTGTCGTTTGACTTCCTCTTTGAAGACCCGCTCGGCGTGGTTGCCGCTCTCTTATGAGACGCCTCTGGTGCACCATGGCGCGCCGAGCGCCACCCCTTTGGAGCACGAGACAGTGCGGTGGGTGAGGCATAATGAGGAAACTCTTTCGGAGGAGATGTCTCCTGATTACTTACATATGAGGCAGGAAGGAGGCCAGGATAATCGGCCGTGATGGCCACTTCTGTGCCATCATAGCTCGCCTGGTAGAAGACTCCGTCCTTGAGCTCTATGAATATGTCCAGATCTTCTTCGAAACCGGGATCGAGGTCCCGGTTATGGTCCTCCGGCTGTGGAGAGGGGCTATGGATCCCCGCGACGGCCCTCCGCCATTCCTATTTGACGGACGAGTTAATGTCGGTTAAACATGACTCGGGGAGAGGATTGAATAAAGTGGTGGGATTAAAACTCACCCTGATAGGAGGATTGTACATGGAGAATCCCTCTCGGCGTGTAAGACGAGTGAACTCCTCTTTCTCCCCTTTGTACAGATCAGCCAATATTGCTGCCATGGCGGTGAGGGAATCCGGACCTTTTCGTCCACAGCATGAGGCGTCATCTTCCCCATTGTAGTGCCACATAGGGAGCCCCCTGAATTGGAGCGGTTGAGCGCCTCGTGCTATGGAAGTTGCCATTACCTCGATTATTGATAATCCGTACTGGGCAAGTGTCCTGACCTTGCCAATTAATTGTTGGACTTCTGCGTTGTCTTCCTCCTCGAGGCTCCGAGGACGCCAGCTGTGGCGTTTCCTCAACGGAGCGCTGGAAAATTCAGGAAGGCCCATTCGGACTGGGTTGGGGAGAGCGACATCTTTGATATAAAACCACTCTGAGGGCCACTCTTCGGGTGCCTTCTTTGGCGTGTCGGATAAGTATCCGGTCCCGGCTATGCGCCATATCTCGGCGCTGCCCACCTCGAATACGGATCCCTTTTGGGTATGAGGGACGAGGCAGAAAAGTTTCCTGCATAAATCAAAGTGGGCCTCGCAGCCCAGGAATAGCTCGCAAAGAGCGACAAAACCCGCGATATGCAAGATGGAGGCTGGAGTGAGGTTGTGCAGTTGGAGGCCGTAGTACTCCAGGAGACCTCGGAGGATAGGGTGGATTGGAAACCTGACGCCTCTTATTAAGTAGGATATGAAGGACACTCGCTTCCCCCTGGCTGGATTAGGGAAATTTTCTGCCAGGGCTTTTCCTGTAAAAGAGGTTAATCCTGCCCGGACGGGGACTAGATCCGCGGGGGGAAGGAATCCCTGTGTTTGAAGGTTACTCAGCTGGTCATGGGATACTGAACATTTCTCCCAATCAGCTTTTTCGGAGCCATGGGGGCGGGAGTAAGAACTGGGAATGTTAGTCATGCTGGAATGGTTTCTCCTAGAAAGCTCTAAGGATTTTCCGTCTGGTGTGAGATGGCATCTGAGATAAATATACGCCTTTCTTATATGACCAGGATGTTATATGCAAAAATACTATGACCTTTCGTGTTCGCTTGACACATGGAAGCTGAAGCAATGGAGGCGCAGAAGCCAATGGGTACGACATTAAATGGAATGCCGAGTATAACTCTTTGGATCGGACGCTTTGAAGTATTCGGAGGAAGAACCCACCTTGCAATGCCGAAGACTATCAGCGCGACGGACACATCGTCATTGAAGTCTGGTCCGGGGGCTACTGAGGGAGTCCTGGATTAAGGGGTCCTCGCACGTCCGGCCTGTCTAACGTGGGCCGGACTGATGGGCCATGAAGGTACAAGATAGAAGACTTCCTCCTATGTCCGGATGGGACTCTCCTTTGCGTGGAAGGCAAGCTTGGCGTTCGGATATGAAGATTCCTTCCTCTGTAAACGGACTCTATACACCCCTAGGCCCCTCCGGTGTCTATATAAACCGGAGGGTTTAGTCCGTAGAGGCAATCACAATCATACAAGCTAGACATCTAGGGTTTGGCCATTAGGATCTCGTGGTAGATCAACTCTTGTAATCCTCATATTCATCAAGATCAATCAAGCCTGAAGTAGGGTATTACCTCAATCAACAGGGCCCGAACCTAGGTAAACATCGTGTCCCCTGTCTCCTGTTACCATCGACCTTAGACGCACAGTTCGGGACCCCCTAACCGAGATCCGCCGGTTTCGACACCGACAGAAAGGACCTCAAAGCGAGGATGATGACGATCCTCGACCACCGAACACTGGGGGACAAAAATAGTTTCCCCCCGAGGTGAAAACGGCAAACATGATCTATGTCACCCACATCCCCAAGAGGGAGTGCGAACGCGCATTAAGGGACGTCTATGCCGCAGAGCCTGTTGCCCCAAAATTGAACCCATGGTCGGCTTGTCCGATCACCTTTGATCGCAGGGACCACCCAACCAGTATCCGTCATGGAGGTTCGGCGGCCCTGGTACTCGATCCTATCATCGAAAGATACCATCTCACTAGAGTCCTCATTGATGGCGGCAGCAGCCTGAACTTGATTTATCAAGATATTGTCCATATGATGGGTATTGACCAGTCAAGAATCAAGCCTAGTAGCACTACCTTTAAAGGAGTGATACCTGGCGTGGAGGCTCACTGCACGGGCTCCTTAACACTAGAAGTAGTATTCGGCTCTCCAGACAACTTCCGAAGCGAAGAATTGATCTTCGACATCGTCCCTTTTCGCAGTGGTTATCATGCACTGCTTGGACGAACTGCTTTCGCCCGCTTTAATGCAGTCCCGCACTATGCTTATTTGAAGCTCAAAATGCCCGGACCACGTGGCATCATCACTGTAAATGGAAATATGGAGCGCTCCCTCCGTACTGAGGAGCACACCGTGGCCCTAGCAGCCGAAGTTCAGGGCGGCCTCATTGAGCCGAACAGCTCATCGGTCATCAAGACCCAGGACACTGCTAAGCGATTCCGATCCGCATTACAGTGCGGTAGCTCGATGGATCTAGAGCTTGAATAGCAGTTTAGCCTCCGCCGATCGCCCCATAAGGTTACGGCATACGTACCGCGCGTACATAATTACGCACTTAAAATATCTTGGGCAGCGCCGGAGGCACACTGCGGAAAAGTTCTATAATACGGCTTGACCCTATTTGTACCTTAAATATTTTTTCCACTGTAGGTTCGTTAAAAAACCTACCTAATCTATGGTTGTACGGGGGCTCTTTTCTAGGTCCCTCTTTCTTGTAGATGACCATTGACTCCTCGTCTCAAAGGATCTCTCACCAAGGAGAAACGACGCAGACGTGCGGCAGGGCACCATTGGGATCCTCAAACCACTACTTTTAGGCCCTGTGTAAACCTTTCCCATGTGTAAATTTTGGCTTGTAAAATGGCCTCGACATTTATGGCATTATCTGTGATCACACGTCTCGACGTATTAATCAAGGTATAAAGGAAGCAGTTGATCACCACTTTTGTTTGGCACTCATTTATTTGATATTATCATCTGTATTCCCTCCCTACTACAGACTGCCACACGTGCTTTAGTCCAGCCTTAACACCGGGGGCTGCATTAGGCAGTGCACATTTCAAATCCGAACACCTATAAGGAACTCTTCGGCGTCCTAGATATTGCATTGGCTCCGAATCATGTCTTTGGTCCATAGTTGGGTTGCCTGGCTCCTGTGCTTACCACCTTACGTTCCGCTCGTTCGGCTAAGGTAGTAAAGGGAGAACTACTGTGATTGTATTTCTGGTTAGTCCGGTCAAGTACCTCAGTAGAGAAAGCCGAAAACTGACTGTCATGATAGGCGAGAGTTGGTCGATGATTCGGCGACTTAGTATTATACTACAAATCGTTAGCGATTCCCCTCGTGTTATACGAGGGGCTGGTCTTCGTCCAGTCGCGTGGAAAAGGCATCATAGTCCGGATAGCCGCACATGCACCAGGGGCTAGTACTTAGCTCCAGAGTTAAACTCCTATGGCTAAGTGAAGGTAATAAAGCCGCATAGTCTGATTGCCTGGTCCACCTCGCAGACACCTCCTTTACGGACCAAGACGTTGGATAAAGTGTGGTCACGCGTTATGTCGAACACTCCTGTAGCATCTACATGGGGGTTGAAGCCGACGACTGGCAACTTTCAGGAATAGAACAAATAAACAGCCGCACAGGAGGAAAAATCGCTTGAAACAAAAGGCGCAAACATAGATATATCACAGCATGGGTTCATAACATAGTTTGTACAACCCAAACACATTTAATCAAATATTACATCCTTAGAACATTGGCCCTCTACTACTCGAGATCCTTCTCGGATGTCGTCGAAGTACCTCTCTGGCTTCCGATGATCTTTGCCTTCGGGCGGTCCTGCGGTCGCCACTTCGGTGGCCTTCATCTTTGCCCATAGCATCTTGATGCGGGCGAAGGCCATCCGGGTACCCTCTATGCAGGCCGAGCGCTTCACAGCATCAATCCATGGCCGCACATCAACAAGCCGCTTTAACAAGACGAAGTAGCTCCTAGGAATTGGCTCGGCCGGCCAGAGTTGGACTATTAAGTCCTTCATGGCCCGGCCTGCCACACTATGCAGCTCCGTCAACTGCTTTAGCTGGTCATTCAGAAGCGGCGGGTGTTCTGCGCGAGATATTGCGATCAGAACAGCTTATCAGTCAAGTTCTGCTCCTGGGCTCGGAAGAACCGTGTGGCATCGACTACACTCTTCGGAATATCTGCGAATGCACCTGGAGAACTCCACACTCGTGTGAGCAAAGCGTACCTCTGACCTCCAAAGATACTTTTCAAAAGGAAGGCCTTACCAGCCGCTATCTGCCTCACCTGCTGGATCTCTTCGTGGGCGTTCCGGGACTCGCTCCACGTCTCTTTCGCATCACGGAGAGCCTTGGCAAGCTCGAAGGACTAGGCCGAAGTCTTCTGCTCCAATGTTTCGCATTTGTTGATGGCATCCTTTAGCTCCTGCTCTACTACGGCCAGCCGAGCTTCATGTTAGCGGCGGGCAACTTGTTCGGCCTCTAGTTCAGTAGCCGCTTTATCAGCGGCTATGTTATTTGCCTCTACTTCCTTCTTGGCTTGGGCAAGGGCGCCTTTGAGGGTCTCGACCTCAGCAGGGCCACCTGTGATCATAATCAAAGAATTCTATGACTTAACCTCTCATTATACATATCTCTTCTGATATGAACATAAATTCCTTCTTAACATTGTACGCATACCTTGCATTTCATTGAACCGCTTGTTGATGCGGTCGAGCTCCTCACCGGCCACTTGAAGGTTCCGACTGAGTTCGGAAACTTCTGCGGCCTGGCCGGTAGCCGCCAACATGGAGGCCAGTTACAATGGTAGCACAATATGTTACTATCCCGAATATTATGTGGATCCTCTGTCCAGTTTTTTCTAAACCGGACAGAGCCTCAGGGGCTACTGTCTATATACATGTTTATTATTTTATATGAAAAGCTTTTAGAACATTACGTCGCATACCTCAAAGCCTGTCAGTAGGCTACTGAAGGCTTCATTCAGTCCATTTTTGGCGGAGTGAACCTTCTCCATAACCGCACCCATATGGGTGCGGTACTCCTCCACAATGGAAGCACCTTGCAGTGCTTCCCCCAGAGTGTTGGGCGCCTCCGGATTAATGGAGGCTGCCAACGGAGCTGACGCACCTCCCCCTCTTTCGGAGGGGGATACTCATGTGATCCCAGAGCCATGTTGGTCTTTGGAATGGTGTTCGGCTGGGGCTCGGATTGTTGGGGGTCCCCACCGTCGGTTGTCATAGGGTTCGCCTCCCCTAGGTCTTCGGCGACTGAGGTATTAACCTCGGGTGCTTTCTCGACAGCCTCGTCGCCCCCCTCGGCCAGGAGAGGTTCTTCAGGACGACACTTTGGTGTACTCCATGGCGATAGGCGAGGGGGCCCGGGGCGACGTGTCACTCTCCGCGACCTCGCGTGGCATAGAATTCCCCTCCGATAATGGAGTTTGTGGGAGCTCGCGGGGTGGGCTGAAAGGCAAATAACAAGATAAGTTATATAATGAAAGCTGGTAGACCGAATATAAACAAGTAAGTTTCTGAATACTTACGATTCGGCCAAGGGCTTCACCCTGGGAGGTCTCTTGGGGACTAGTTCGGACTCTGAGTCCGAATTGTCCGAGAGGGTCACCTTCCCTCTCTTTGGTGCCTCCCCCTTCGGGTCCTCGGAGGCCTTCTTCTTCTTCTTCCTCCCCTTATAAGGGGAGTTGCTTTCCACCACCTCCTCCTCTTCTTCCTCGTCTCTGTCGTGGGAAGAGAGGGCTTCGGTCTATCCGGACACTGTGTCTGAAGGACCTTTGTGGCGGGGGCCGCCCTTGGCCTCCTTGCCATTCTTCTTCTTGGCCTTTTTCTCCGGCGCCTAATCGGGTGCCAGTACCAGCATCTCTATTAGCTGGGGTGTGGACGGGTTCTCTGGCAGCGGTGCCGGACAGTTGATCCGCTCCGCCTTTGCCATCCAACCCTGTACGGAAGGCAGGCGATATAATCTTTATTATATTTAAAGTATTGACCGGATAAGTCTTTGGAAAGATTATGCTTACCGCCGAGGCCGGGTTCTCGATGTTGAGTCTGATGTCCTCGGTCTTCATCGGCCAACTTTTTTGGGCCTTGAAGAGCTGCTTCCATATGTCTTCATGCGTGGTGCCGAAGAAGCGCTTCAAGGTCCATGGCTCCTCCGGATTGAACTCCCACATGGGGGAGGCCGGAGTTGGCAGGGAAGGATACGGCGGAAGAGCATCACTAGGATCACGTTTGTGACACCAGTGTTCGCACCCAACATGTTGGAGATGCGTTTCTGTAGCATCTTCACCTCCGGTTGGGACCCCCAATCAAGGCCCTTGGCGGTCCATGAGGTGAGTCTCGTGGGGGTTCAGATCTGAAGTCAAGCGTGGCCACCCATTTGGCATCGCGGGGTTCAGTGATGTAGAACCACTCCAGCTGCCACACATTGACAGTCTCAACAAATGCCCCTTTGGTCAAGACTGCATTGGGGAGCTTTCTTACCATGGCCCTGCCACAGTCCGCATGCTGTCCGTTGTGACAGCCTGGTTTTTGCCCTCTTCTCTTTGCCTGATTTTCAGTTGGTTTGGAGTTTTGAATCTTTTCAGATGGACTTAAACACTTGGGTACCCCTTAAATTTCACCCAAGTGCCTCATTTCCCTCTCTAACTATCATTTTTCTCTGGTTCACCTCAAAATAATATTTTGAATATTTTTCTTAAAGGAAAATATTCATTTTCCCTCTTTAAAACCCTAGCTAGGTCAATGTGCTCCAAAGCAACCCCAATTTTTCTTGCCCACAAAAATCTATGAAAATTCCCAAATATTCTTTGAACCCTAGGGCACCTTCCTAAGCAAAAATATTTCATCACTTTTTCGAATATTTTTGCTACACAAAATATTTTCTATTCTGGACAGACATGGTGGTTTCTACAGCAACTACCATTTTACTTGCTCTATTGTGGCTGATTTTTCCTATGCATCCTCACCTTAGTAGATGATTGCTAACCTCCAAAGCCCAGCTCCCAACTCTCAGTAGTTTGACCATAGTAAGCTCTCCAAGTTACTGACCAGAAACTTACCAGGTAGTTAAAATCCATTCTACTGCATCTGAGTTCAAACAAAAGCGTGGTAACCTCTCAATCTACCATGAACTACATGCCAGACATGAAGTTTGGGCTTAGGTCGGCCTGAGGTGAGAGTTCACGCGGTAATCATGTTCATCTAGGCGTGCTGGCATGCGACCGACATGCTCTGCGTCGCGCCCGCGCTTCTGTTGCTCGCGTGATCACTTCCCCGCCTGCCAAACCTTGCCAAACTTCGCCCCGATCCTTGTCCCGACCCTCATAACTCTCGCCTGGCGCTCGCCGATGCCCGAGCTCGCTGCAGCGAGCACGGGCGCGGTCCAGTCAACACAACAGTGCACTGCGCATTGTATTCGTCGCCACCCTCTCACCCCTGTGCTCGTCTCCGCTCGCCCACAGTTCTCACTGATGTCGTTCGTCGCCGGGCGCCGTGTCCAGGTGTCCTCCAGCGGAGCCCAATCCCCTCTCGTCGCTCGGCCATAAATAGAGCCCTCCCCAGCCTCCTCGAGCATCATCCCCTCCTCACACACACTCCACGATCTCGTAGAATGCTGTAGCCCGGCCGGGCAGGCCGCGGGCCGCCGTCCCCGAGCTCGAGCTTGCCGGTGATCCCCTCAGGTCGTCTCCGCAGCTCCAGCCCCTCCCAGGCTCGGTCCACCCTTCCAGGGCCTCCCCCGTGCCTCGGTGGTGCCATTCCGCCCGATTGGAGCCCCTGGTGTCGCCTCTAGTCGTCGTCTTCAACTCCGGCGACCTCTGCTTCCTGTCGCTGCTTGAGAGGTCGTTTCCGACGCCGTCCGACCACCCCTAGCTAACCTACGGGTACGGGCAGGTGCGCCTCCGTCTCCTCTTTCGATCCCTCCCTCTAGTTCGGGCCAAGAAGCCCTCCTCGCGGGCGTGTGCTCCGGCGAAGCCGCGCCATCCTTTGTTTTCCTCCCCCCTCCCTCTCACCTGACTAGCGGGGCCCGCTAGTCAGCAACTCTCTATGCAGCTGAAGCGGTACGACCGGTGGCGCCCGCGAGGTTTACGCCTTCGACGTCACCCCCCCTCAGTTCTGTTTTATTTAAATTCAAATTTAATTCTATCCAGAGAGCTTCAAACAGCCAGAAATTTTTAACCATAAGTCCAAATGAATTGATTATTTTTGCATTGTGTTCTTTATGAAGAAATCTAGCAGCTCACCAAAAATTAGATTTTTCTCTGCTGCCTAGATTTTCTGGTGAATTTCAGAAGGGTTCTTGATGTTTTCTTTTGGTGTTTATATTTATTTTCAGAAAGTGAAGCTTGTCTTGAGGATCACCAGTAGGATTGTGAACCTCATCTGCACTAAGGCAAGCCACATCAACATTTTCATGGTGCCATTACAATATTTGTGGTTTTTTCAACTTGAATTAATGATTTAATCCATGCATTTAAATCACTAGTATATTATTTATATTCTGATTGGTTGCTTGTTTAAGTTGGTATGCTTAGTTTTACAGAAAGTTTGAAGCTACTAAGTTGGTTAAGTAACTAGAAGTAATATTTGTTATAAAGAAGTAATATGGTTATGCATATAAGTAATTATTTTTGAGTTATTTTCTTAAATGAAATAAATGATAAATTTGCTATGTAAAGATACTGTTTAAAGTGATGATTAATCATAACCAGGAAAGTGTTATGAGTTGTTGATGTCTATGCTTAGTGTGGATATTGTTGACCCAGTTATTTCCGATGATGTATGATGCATATATTTGTGTTGCACTTTCATGGCATGTTATGACACCGGTTACTTTCACGTTAAGTTGAACATGCTAATAACTCAACATGAATATATCGTTGACCTGGTCATGGTGCCACTGAATCGAGTCTTTCCCAGTGCAACCACATTTGCCTTTATGGGAAGGCCTTTATTCGCTCCGTTGTCATGCCTCTGGTCAGTGCCCCCAACGAGGGAAGGTTATGGGCGTGCGGTACCCTGGCCCGGTAAGCAGACATAACCTTGTGTGCCCGTTGTTGATGTTATGGTACCTTGTCCCCGTTTGGGACCGTTTATGTTTTGCCACGATGGTGGCCGTTGGTGTCTTTGGTAGACACGGGGCCACCCAGGACCAGCCCAGTGGGGAGTGAGTCAGAGTGGCCGAGAGAGTGTCATGGCAATGGAGGGGTTTCGTCGGAATGCCATTGGTCCACCCGAATGGGAGTGCGATGCCATGGGTTCCATGGTGTGGGTATAGTGCGCTACCTCTGCAGAGTGTATTAAATCTATCGATAGCCGAGTCCATGGTTATGGACATGCTCGAAAGCAGGTCACACCATGGGTCAATGTTTAAATTAATCTTGCACACTAAGTTATGAACATCGCACTATTGAGAAGATGATGGTGGGTAAACCATCTTGATGTTGGAGACCAAGAGTTGGTCATGGTTGTGATCGCCGGAAAGATCACCGTTTGAGACCAACTGTTGGTCATGGTTGTGATCGCCGGAAAGACCACCGTTTGGTTACAAGGTAACCCGATCCAAGACCACGAGGTTGGTCCATTTGTGATCCGAGAGCGATCACCGTTGGTAAGCAAGTCCGAGGGAATTTTATCACGAGATCATGATCACAGCATGTATGATATGTTGTTGCATTGCTAATTGGTTAAGTATCATGATATTGTTTGTCATTATGTTTATGTTTGTTGTGAGCTTGCAAGTACATTCAATGTACTGACCTGGCATGTCATGCCAGCTTTCAGGAAAGTCTCGTTGGAAAGGACTGCTGTCCGAGTCTAGATCGTGTCCACATCGGTGTCCCTGTGCTATGGAGTTCCGCTACGATGTTGTTTCGCTGCCACATAGTTGTTATGATCGAGGCCCCTTTATGTTCACTAAATAATGTACATATTGTTCGGCCGCACCGTGTGTGCCACTTGGCCTCGCCACCTGTTGTAATGTAAACTATGATCTGCTAGCATCAATAAAGCGGTTGTTTTCTGTACCAAGATGTTGTGTGTTGCCAGAAGACATGGTCTCTGGGCTGGCAATGCATGGTAAACCGATTGCTCTGAGCCGGTGTGCCACAACGCTTGGTCTCAGAGTCGCGCTGACTGTAGGCCACGCTAGACTACGACGTGTTAACCGGACGTTAGTTATGAGTTTAAGTTGAGTGCCGGTTGCATTTGTAGCTGGTTGTTGCATTACATGCACTCGTTTTATTTTTATGCTAACTTGCTAATGGTTGTGAGTGTAGATGGCTCCAGTGCCGTATCCGTGCCAGTTGCAGCTGATGCCGTAGACGTCGCCGCATCTCCTTCGTAATGTGTGGCGTCGGTTGTACCCCCTCGGTGACGACCCAGTCTATCGTGTGTACCAGGAGCGTCTAGCAGACTCAGTGTATGAGTATCACGCAGTGGTTACTCTGCGCACCAGTTCCGATTCTTGCACTTACACTCGTACCTCCCGGAGCGGTTTTGCCTCTACCGCTTCTTAGGCTGTCCAGTTTGCTGCATTCGACGTCCTTGTTGAGCTTCATTATAACGAGGTCCGGATGCAGAACCACCCAGGTTTCTACTACTATCCCTCTCTGCACGACAATGGCCGTGTCCGTTTCCCTCTCATTGATCCGGAGTCTGATAGTGTTGCTAGCCGCCTTTCCCGTTATATCACTGCTAGCTATCTTATGATCCATGAGCTGGCTCGAGAGCTGACTCGTGCTCGTACTGCTTTAGAGTCTACTAGATCTGTCACTGCTCCATCCTCTACGGGATTTACTCCTTATATTCCATCCAGTTCTAGTTCCCCTATTTCACCGGTTACTCCTCCGAGTAGCTTGGGCACCTCGACCGTGAATCCTCTCAGTGCTCCTGCTGAGTGGGTTTCACTTCTCACTACCCCTGTAGCCCCGATGCTTCACCCTGCACCTGCCCCAGAGGGAGAGCCCTCGAGGCAGCGTCTCCGTGTTACCTTTAACTCGGAGGTTTCAGTTAACCTCATCAGTTCAGGATCCGAGTCCGCTTCAGGAGAGGACCCCGCAGCACCAGCAGAGCAGTAGAGCTTCTAAGTATCCGCAGTTGTCAGGATGATGTACGGAGGTAGTCGTACGAGTCATGATGTTCTGTTTTTCCAGTATGAGAGTAGTTGAACCGGGCATGATGTTTATCTTTCATGTATGAGTTTATGTATAATTATGTTGGAACTCTATTTTATTCGTCGTATTTTGTTCGTTATTTCATTTTCTCTCGGGATTAGTTGCTCGCTTTTCCCCAATTTATTTTTGAATGTTTCTCATCTCGGTTGCGTTGTCTTGGGAAAAATCCACAATAGGATGATGCGGGGAGGCAGCAGTAGCGACACTCATGAGGATACTCCTGTTTGTCACGCTCCCCCGAGCTGTACGTTCCACCACTGCCTCCACCGCCAAATTCGCCCTCCACCGAGCAAATTCTGCGTATGTTTGAGGAAAGAAGGAATAATGATCTGATTGAAGTATTAAGGAGTGTGCAAGCTGTGGTTGGACAAAATGGAAATCAGAACGGTCATCGCTCCAAGCTGTCAGATTTTCAAAGAACCAAGCCTCCCAGTTTCAGTCAGGTTATTGATCCCTTGGATGCAGACGATTGGTTGCGAACCATTGAGAGGAAGCTCGAGATTGCTCGTACTGAAGAAGATGATAAAGTTCCATTTGCAATCCATTATCTTGAAGGCGCTGCTGCCATATGGTGGGAAAACGCAAAAGCCATGTGGCCTGCTGATGAAGAAATCACCTGGGCAAAATTCAAGGATCAGTTCCGGAAATATCATATTCCTACTGGAATTATGAAGGTTAAGCAGCGTGAATTTCTCGCGCTCCTTCAAGGAAATCAGTCTGTGGGTGAATATTTGCAAAAGTTCAATCATTTGGCCCGTTACTCCCTTTATGACGTGGCCACCGAAGAAAGAAAGATTGACAGATTTCTTGGGGGATTAAACCCGCAACTCCGATGTACCCTCAGTATGTTTGATTTCCCATATTTCCAAACTCTAGTAAACAAGGCTTTCATTGATGAAAGGGAGCACAAGCTCGTATCAGGCAATAGGCCTGCCAATAACGATCACAAGCGCAAGTTCGAGCCAAGGAAGGAAGGGCAGCCAGTGCAAAAGGCTCGTACCTGGCAGCATACTCAGGTGGAATACAAGCCCAATTGGCAACAGAATGTTAACAAGACCACCACACAAGTCAAGAATGTCGTGACCAACCCGGTGCGAGAAGAGTGCCAGCGCAACAATTCTTGCTTCAGTTATGGGCAAACTAGACATTATGCCAGACAGTGTCCCAAGAACAGCAAGGCAAATGCCCTATTCAGGCCACAAGTCAACTTTATGGAGTCATGCCCTACCCAGCAAAACATCACTGGGCACATTCATCACCTCTCCGCAGATGAAGCCCAAGAGAACCCCGAAGTCGTCATTGATATGTTGTCCGTTAATAATGTGCATGCCGTAATTTTATTTGACTCTGGGGCTTCCCACTCTTTTATTTCGCGGAGTTTTGTTGCCCAAAACAAATTTCCTTGTTCGCTTTTGGGAAAGAATATGCTGGTACAATCCGCTGGATCCTTAATCAGGAGCGATCTGGTCTGCCGTAATCTGGAAGTCAATATCAACGGAGCCTGTTTTCCAACTTCCTTGATAATCATTGAGTCTGTAAGGTTGGATGTTATCTTGGGTATGAATTGGTTGACCCAATGTCAAGTATGCATAAACTGCGCAACCCGAGAAGTCACTTTGACCAGTCAAGAGGGGCAGACTACCAAATTCTATGCTCGCAGAAGCATACCCAAGAAAGAAATGGTTTTCACCGCTATGGCTGGTGAGTTGGGATTAATTCATGTGGTCAGTGAGTTTCCTTATGTATTTCCAGAAGAACTGCCAGGCATGCCACCCGATCGAGAGCTTGAGTTTGCAATAGATCTTGTGCCCGGAACCGCACCGTTATACAAGAAGTATTACCGGATGCCCTCATCGGAATTAGTGGAGCTAAAGAAACAACTTGATGAAATGCTCCAGAAAGGATATATCCATCCCAGCTCTTCACCATGGGGATCACCTGCTATCTTCGTGGATAAGAAGGATGGCAGCCTCCGCATGTGTGTGGATTACCGTCAGCTGAATGATGTCACCATCAAAAATAAATATCCACTGCCCAGGATAGATGACTTGTTTGATCAGCTCAGTGGGGCCAAGGTATTCTCCAAGATTGATTTAAGGACAGGATATCATCAACTCAAGATTAAAAAGGAAGATATTCCTAAGACCGCATTCACTACTCGGTACGGTCTTTATGAATATACAGTTATGTCCTTTGGTCTCACCAATGCGCGTGCCTTCTTCATGCATATGATGAACAAAGTATTCATGGACTTCCTCGATAAATTCGTGGTAGTCTTTATCGATGACATACTTATATACTCAAAAAGTGAAGAAGATCACAAAGAACACCTCCGAGCAGTGCTACAATGACTCCGCGACCATCAATTATACGCTAAATTCAGTAAATGCGAGTTTTGGCTCAAGCAAGTTGGATTTCTCAGGCATGTTCTATCCGCCGAAGGTATAGCCGTGGACCCGAGCAAAGTAAAGGATGTGCTCAATTGGTTGCCACCCACAACCGTATCACAGATCCGGAGTTTTCTTGGATTAGCCGGATACTACCGTCGTTTCATTGAAGGATTTTCCAAGATGGATAAACCCATGACGGAGCTGCTCAAGAAGGATAAGAAGTTTGAATGGACTGACGACTGTGAGAAAAGTTTCAATGAGCTAATGATACGGCTGACGACCGCACATGTGTTGACTCTTCCAGATATCTGCCACAGCTTTGATGTGTACTGTGACGCCTCCAGACAAGGTCTTGGGTGCACACTTATGCAAGATGGCAAGGTGGTAGCATATGCGTCGCAACAGCTACGACCCCACAAGGGAAATTATCCTACTCATGATCTGGAATTGGCCGCGGTGGTTCATGCTCTAAAAATTTGGAGACACTACCTCATTTGGAAGAGGTGCCAAATTTTTACCGACCACAAAAGTCTCAAGTATATATTTACTCAGCCATATTTAAATCTCCATCAACGAAGATGGCTTGAGTTAGTCAAGGATTATGATCTTGGAATAAATTATCACCCGGGTAAGGCCAACGTGGTTGCTGACGCACTCGATCGAAAACCTGTCAGCCTGAATGTCATAATGAAATCCTTGCCTCCTGAACTTCAAGAGGAGATTGCTCAGCTCAACCTGGTCATAGTTGATGCTGGTCTTGCTAATATTTTGGAAATTACACCTACACTTGAGGAAGAGATCCGCAAGGCCCAGCCAGCTGACACCGTCCTACAGAAACATGCCAAGCGTATGATAGCAGCACAGACTTCAGATTTTTCTAAAGATCAACTTGGTACCCTCTGATTCCGTGGAAGGATTTGTGTACCCTGTCAGGTGGATTTAAAGAAGAAAATCCTGTCGGAAGCACATGAATCTTCGTATTCTATTCACCCTGGAGGTACTAAAATGTATGAAGACCTTCGACAAATATTCTGGTGGGATGGAATGAAGAAAGACATTGCCTATTTTGTGGCCTATTGCGACATAAGCAACAAGGTGAAGGCAGAGCATCAGCCAGACGGACTTCCCCAGCCACTGCCAGTTTCGCAATGGAAATGGGATGATGTCTGCATGGATTTTGTCACAGGGCTACCTAAGACTCAGCGAGGAAATGATGCAATCTGGGCCATAGTGGACACCTTAACCAAGGTAGATCACTTTATCCCGATCAGAACCACATATCGAGCAGATCAACTTGCACAACTGTATGTATCTAGGATAGTCAGTCTGCCCTGAGTACCCCGAACAATCACTTCTGACCGCGGGTCACTTTTTACCTCCGCTTTCTGGTCACGTCTCCATCAAGCCTTGGGGACAGCGCTAAAATATAGTACCGCTTATCATCCTCAAACTAATGGACAGACTGAGCGAGTAAACCAAATACACGAAGATATGCTACGAGCATGTGCTTTGGCCCAAGGATCTAAATGGGAAGACTGCCTGCCATATGCCGAGTTCTCATACAACAACAGCTTCCAGACCAGTCTAAAGATGTCCCCGTATGTCACACTCCTTTGAATTGGTCTCAAACTGGAGATAGCCGTATTTTCGGAACGGATCTCATGATGGAAGCTGAGAACGAAGTCAAGGAAATCCGAGACGGATTGCAATTAGCCAAATCGCGACAAAAGAGTTATTATGATGCAAAGCACCGACAGATCAGTTTTGAACCCGGAGAACACGTATACCTCTGAGTCACTTCTATCAAAGGAGTCAAGAGATTCCAGACTCGTGGAAAGTTGGCACCCAGATTTATTGGTCCATTTCCAGTTATGTCCAGAGTGGGTACTGTTGCATATCAATTGGAACTACCCCCTGAATTGTCGGAAGTACACAATGTGTTTCATGTTTCACAGTTGAGGCGATGTATATCGCCGCCTGAGAAAAGGACTGCTATGACTAAAATAGAGTTGGCAAAGGATTTAACATATGAAGAGAGACCGGTCAGAATTTTGGATCAAATGGAAAGGGTCAGTCGTAGTAAAGCAAGGAAGTTTTACAAAGTTCAGTGGGAGCATCACACAGAGGCAGGATCGACTTGGGAACGAGAAGAATTTCTAAAGGCACATTATCCAGAATGGTTTTCCCAAGCAACCGAATCTCGAGGACGAGATTCATCCTAAGTGGGGGAGGTTTGTGACAGCCTGGTTTTTGCCCTCTTCTCTTTGCCTGATTTTCAGTTGGTTTGGTTTTGAAATTTGGAGTTTTGAATCTTTTCAGATGGACTTAAACACTTGGGTACCCCTTGACTTTCACCCAAGTGCCTCATTTCCCTCTCTAACTATCATTTTCTCTCTGGTTCACCTCAAAATAATATTTTGAATATTTTTCTTAAAGGAAAATATTCATTTTCCCTCTTCAAAACCCTAGCTAGCTCAATGTGCTCCAAAGCAACCACAATTTTTCTTGCCCACAAAAATCTGAGAAAATTCCCAAATATTATTTGAACCCTAGGGCACCTTCCTAAGCAAAAATATTTCATCATTTTTGGAATATTTTTGCTACAGAAAATATTTTCTGTTCTGGACAGAAATGATGGTTTCTACAACAACTACCATTTTACTTGCTCTATTGTGGCTGATTTTTCTTGTGCATCCTCACCTTAGTAGATGATTGCTAACCTCCATAGCCTAGCTCCCAACTCTTAGTAGTTTGACCACAGTAAGCTCTCAACGTTACTGACCAGAAACTTACCAGGTAGTTGAAATCCATTCGACTGCGTCTCAGTTCAAACCAAAGCGTGGTAACCTCTCAATCTACCACGAACTACACGCCAGACATGAAGTTTGGGTTTAGGTCGGCTTGAGGTGAGAGTTCACGCGGTGACCGCGTTCGTCCAGGCGTGCTGGCATGCGGCCGACGCGCTCTGCGTCGCGCCCGCGCCTCTATTGCTCGCGTGATCGCTTCCCCGCCTGCCAAACCTTGCCAAACTTTGCCCCGATCCTCGTCCCGACGCTCATAACTCTTGCCTCGCGCTCACCGACGCCGGAGCTCGCCGTAGGGAGCACGGTCACGGTCCGGCCAACACAACAGTGCGCTGTGCACTGTGTTCGTCGCCACCCTCTAGCCCTTGTGCTCGTGTCCGCTCGCCCATAGTTCCCGCGTGAGTTGCGTCTCCTTCCCCCTCGCTCACTGAAGCCGTTCGTCGCCGGGCGCCAAGTCCAGGTGTCCTCCGATGGAGCCCGATCCCCTCTCGTCGCTCGGCAATAAATAGAGCCCTTCCCAGCCTCCTCGAGCATCATCCACTCCTCACACACACTCCACGATCTCGTAGAAAGCTGTACCCCGGCCGGGCAGGCCGCGGGCCGCTGTCCCTGAGCTCGAGCTCGCTGGTGATCCCCTCGGGTCGTCTCCGTAGCTCTAGCCCCTCCCAGGCTCGGGCCACCCTTCCAGGGCCTCTGCCATGCCTCGGTGGTGCCGTTCCGCCCGGTTGGAGCCCGTGGTGTCGCCTCTAGTTGCTGTCGTCTTCAACTCTGGCGACCTCTGCTTCCTGTCACCGCCGGAGAGGTCATTTCCAACGCCGTCCGACCACCCCGAGCTAACCTATGGGTACGGGCAGGTGCGCCTCCGTCTCCTCTTTCGATCCCTCCCTCTAGTTCGGGCAAAGAAGCTGTTGTAGGGTGAAACCCTAGAGGGGCTCTTTTCACACTTGGAGGGGGAAAAGAGGAAGAACACTCAAGAACACAAGACACAAATCACTCAAACAAACTCAAATATCACATCCACTAGAGTAGCACACATGAGATCCACAAGATTACAAGATCAATCCAAGGAAAGAAGCACAAAGGTAAAGTTCTTCCCACTCCTAGAGGAGGTGAGGTCTTCATGATGATCTACTCCCTTGGGAGGTCTTGCAATCCACAAGGATTCTTCCCAAAGAGGGGTCTCAATCTCCAAGAGGAGGGGGATACAAGGAGCAAAGCTCTCTTTGGTGTTCTAAAATACTTTGCTAGCCCTAAAAACTGATAGGGGCACGAAATATATAGTCTAGGGGTGAAAGGGTATGGGCCTCAGAGGTTACACGGGCTTTTTAGCCCAATTAGGAGCGAAACTGGGCCTACCGGACAGTCCGGTGCGATGGACCGGACAGTCCGGTGAGTACAGACGCATTTTCGGGTGCCACCGGACCGTCCGCTGTGGGGACCGGACTGTCCGGTAGTGCAATTTCTGTGCGACCGGCTGTCCGCTGTGGGGACCGGACTGTCCGGTAGTGCAATTCTGCATGCTTCGTTTTCTTCATCTTGACACCTCCGGTCAGCTCTTGGGTCTTGGGGTCCTTCTCTTAGGCCTTGGGGGTACTCCTTAACCTCTTGTCGGAGTTCGTCCTCGTACCTAATGAAACATAGCATATTTTGGTGAGGTAGCAACCAAGTTCCATTCATGTCCATATCTATCTCAAGTAGGAGTAAGTTCACCTCGGATTCAATGGCGCGTGCTCGAGCTCTTATCATAGGTCCACTTGGTGCTTGATGCATTGGTGTAGATTCCATGGGGATGATGGAAGGATGCTCCACATCATATCCCCCCCTGGGAGAGATCCGTCCATGGATCGTGCTCTTCATCACCATGGTACTTGGCCAAGCCATTGACGTTGAAGATGTCGCTAACGTTGTACTTGTCACGTGGGATGTCAACCTTGTAGGCATTGTCTTTGTAGCGTGCGAGCACCTTGAATGGCCCGTCAGCTCTCGGGAGTATCTTGGACTTGCGTTCCTTGGGGAAGCGGTCCTTGCGGAGATGTATCCATACTTGATCACCCGGTTGGAACACCATCGGAGACTTGTTGATGTTGAGCTTGGTGGTGATTCGTTGTACTTGGCACTCGATCGTGGAACGTGTTTCTTCATGCATCATCTTTAGGTAGGCGGCTCTTGCACTTGCGTCCATGTTTGCTCGTTCTTGGAGCGGTAGAGGAAGGATGTCCAATGGCGACAAAGGGTTGAAACCGTAGACAACCTCGAAGGGGGACTTGTTGGTTGTAGAGTGTCTTGCGCGGTTGTAGGTGTACTCGGCGATGGCTAAGCACTCCTCCCACTCCTTGATGTTCTTCTTTATCAACACGCATAGGAGAGTTGCAAGCGTCCGGTTGGTGACTTCTGTTTGACTATCGGTTTGAGGGTGGTACGCCGTGGAGAAGAGTAGCTTGATCCCGAGCTTGGCGCATAGCGTCTTCCAAAAGTAGCTTAAGAACTTAACGTCTCGATCCGACACAATTGTCTTTGGCACACCGTGCTACCTCAAGATTTCCCTACAAAAGAGATTGGCAACATGTGAAGCATCGTCTATCTTATTTAATGGGATAAAATGAGCCATTTTAGAGAATCGGTCCACAACAATAAAAATGGATTCCTTACCATTTTGAGTCCTAGGTAATCCAAGCACAAAATCCATGCTAATATCTTCCCAAGGTTGATGTGGAATAGGTAAAGACATATGTAAACCATGGGATTGAGATTGTGACTTAGCTTTGCAACATGTAGAGCACCGGTTGGTGATGCGGGTGACATCGCAACATCTTGGGCCAAAAATCGTTCTTGGAGAGCGTGGCAAAAGTCTTGTCGCGTCCAACGTGTCCCATGAGTCCACCTCTAGGAGCCTCTTGCAAAAGTAACAAACGAAGAGAAGACTCGGGAATGCATAGTTTGTTAGCTCTCATAAGATAACCATCTTTGATATAGTATCGTCCCCAAGAAGTATGAGTCGCACACTTAGGATAAGGAGTAGCAAAAGTCACATCATGCTCATATAAATCTTTGATATGATCAAATCCAACAACATTCAATTCAAGTTGAGTAAGTAACATGCATTTGCGGGAAAGGGCCTCCGCCACAACATTCTCTTTGCCCTTAATGTACTTGATCACATAGGGGAAAGATTCAATAAATTCACTCCATTTAGCATGTCATTTATTCAACTTGGTTTGGCCTTTAAGGTACTTAAGTGTCTCATGATCGGTATGTATGACAAACTTATGCGGTCTAAGGTAATGTTCCCAAACATGCAACACACGCACTAAAGCATACAATTCTTTGTCATAGATGGGATAGTTAAGTTGAGCACCGGAGAGTTTTTTCACTAAAATATGCAATAGCTCACTTTTCTTGCATCAAAACTCCCCCAATTCCATTACCACTTGCATCGCAATGAACCTCAAAAGTGTTGTCAAAGTTGGGTAAAGCAAGAATCGGAGCATGAGTAAGCAAAGATTTGAGCTCATCAAAAGCGGTAGATTGCAAAGGTCCCCAAAAAAAGGAGCATTTTTCTTACTCAAGGCATGCAACGGTGCGGCAATAGTGCTAAAATCTTTCACAAAGTGACGATAGAAACCCGCAAGACCAAGAAAACTACGCACTTGTTGCAAATTGGTGGGTTGTGGCCATGTTTTAAGTGCTTCAATTTTAGACTCATCAACATGGACACCCTTTGAGGAAACAACAAAACCCAAGAAAACAAGCTTGTCAACTCCAAAAGTGCACTTTTTCATGTTGGCGTAAAGACGTCCCTTGCGAAGAGTTTGCAAAACATCCCTAACATGTTTTATATGATCCTTGATGGATTTGCTAAAAACAAGTATGTCATCGAAGTAGACCACAACAAACACTCCAATGTAAGGGCGAAGCACAAAATGCATGAGACGCATGAAAGTACCGGGAGCTTCCGATAAACCCATAGGCATGACCAGCCACTCGGACAAGCCAAATTTGGTTTTGAAAGCAGTTTTCCATTCATCACCTTGTATGCGGATTTGATAATAGCCACTTTTAAGATCTATTTTTGAGAAAATGGTGGCACCGCTAAGATCATCTAGCATATCATCAAGGCGAGGAATGGGATGCCTATAACGAACGGTGATAGGATTGATGGGTCTACAATCGGAGCACATGCGAAAAGTACCATCTTGCTTGGGTACAACTATATCCGGAATGGCACAAGGGATTAAGCTTTCACGTACATGACCATTGTTGATGAGTTGTTGTACTTGCCGTTGGATCTCTTTTGTTTCTTCGGGGTTGACGCGGTATGGAGCCTTGTTCGGAAGAGGAGCGTCGGGGATGAGGTTGATCCTATGTTCAATGCCAGGTAGAGGAGGAAGACCGGGAGGTAGCTCATCGGGAAAGACATCCTCGAATTGCTGCAACAAGTTAGAAAACACTAGAGGAAGAGGATTAGGATTGTTAGTTTTTGTCACCTCATCCTTGCATAGGAGGACAAAGTGGATGACACTCAATGGGTTCTCACACACTTCTCTCATCTCTATTTTTGTGCCTAGGAGGACTAAGTTTTTCTCTCTTGGCAAAGAGGCGCTCAATTTTGGCTTCTGGCGCTCACTTTCTTTTTGGTGGTTCACTCTCTCACTTGGATCTCCATGATGGGTGGATCCTTGCTTATCGGCGATCACTTGGCTTGGTGACATTGATCGAAGCACATATTCCTTGCCTTTCATCTTGAAGCTATAGTGGTTGGTTCGTCTGTTGTGGATAACTCCGTGGTCGAATTGCCAAGGTCTCTCCAAGAGAAGATGGCACACGGACATCGGAACCATGTCGCACTCGAAGGTGTCCTCGTAGGCGCCGACCTTCAAAGAAACTTGCACCGTATGCTCCACTTGAATAGTGCCGGAGTCGCCTAGCCATTGCACCTTGTAGGGACGAGGGTGCTTCTTCTTGACCAATTGCAGCTTGGAACATAGCTCTTCACTTGCTAAGTTGTGACAACTTCCTCCGTCGATGATGACTTTCACGGAACGCCCATTGATGCTGGCCTTTGTGTGGAAGATGTGGCACCGTTGGTCTTCTTCTTGGTGGTGTTGAAGCGTCAAGACCTTGGAGACCGCGAGGGATGGACTTGAATCATTGTCACAAAACACTTGATCATCTACATCTTCGTTCATGTGCCGGTGCATGGCCACGTGCTCAATGGCGTCCATTTCTTCTTCACTCATCGAGTCATATGTGACATCATCATTGAAGATCATTGTTCGCTTGTTGGTGCATTCGAATGACTTGTGACCTCGGCCACCACATGTGAAGCACTTGAATGAACTTGTCTTGACGGTGTCGTTTGGTGGCGCCGCGGGTGACGGGGTCTTGGATTTGTAGGTGCTTGCCGGAGGACGAGTCGAGGAGGGCGTAGCTTGCTTGGAACTTGACTTGTCGCTGATATTTGGTGATGCTCTAGTTGAGGTAGGAAGTGCCGAAGTCGCGGGAGCTTGAGAGTAGGAGCCGTAGGTCTTGGACGAGTACTTGGCATATTTGAAGTCATCTTGCAATTGTCGCTTGGCCTTGGTCGCTTGATGAACTAGCTCGAGACGGTTTGAGTATGGTTGGAAATCGGCAATCCGCTTGATAGGGTGGTTGAGGCCGTTCAAGAAGCGTGCCATTGTTTGCTCGTCATCTTCCTTGACATTGGCTCGAATCATGGCAATCTCCATTTCTTGGTAGTATTCTTCCACCATCTTTGTGCCTTGCTTGAGGAGTTGCAACTTCTTGAAGAGATCACGGGTGTAGTGTGTAGGCACGAAGCGGGCTCACATGACATCCTTCATTTCGGTCCAAGTTGTGATTGGTGGTTCACCTCTTGTTTTTCGTCGCTCGATCACTTGTTCCCACCAAATGAGGACGTAGTCTTGGAACTCGAGGGAGGCCATGGCGATCTTATTTTCCTCGTCGTAGTTGTGAAGACGGAATATCTTATCCACCTTCAAGGCCCATGAGAGATATTCCTCGGGATCATTGCTTGCGAAGAACTTGGGCATGGTGAACTTGAGCTTGCCATAGTGGAGTTCTTCATCATAGTAGCGGTTTTGATATGTCTCTTTCCGTGGAGGAAGGTCCTCAAATGCTCGTTCCTCGTGATGTCGCTCTTGGCGTGGAGGAGGGTCTTGAAGCACTTGTTCCACTTGGGGTCGTTCTTGTCTTGGAGGAGTACGAGGGATACACGCTTGGTTGTGCCTTTCTTGTTTCTCTTCGCGTCGCGCGACTTTTTCTTGTATCTCTCGACGAAGAGCTTTCTCTCGTTCTCGCACTGGGCGGTTGCGCTCTTCAACAGCTCTAGTGGCGTCGCGGAGTGCGCGTTGTGCTTCGAGTGCTTGTGCTTCACGTTTGAGGGCTTGTGCTTCATGGCGCTCTTGTGCTTGTCGAATTGCCTCACCGTCTTGAGGTTCTTGATGTGGCATTTGTGGAGGTATTTGCTCTTGCTCCATTGCTTCTTGCGCTTGGTGTCTCGCCCTTTCACGTGCTCGAACTCGGTCTTGTAAGCCGTTGCCATGGAAAGGATTTTCTTGATCTTGAGGAGCTTGACGTCGAGGGAAGCGAGCTCGTGGAGGACTTGCATCATAAGAGGAGTAGTCCGAAGATTGCCGACTTGAACGGCGGCTTGAGTGGCGCCGTCTTGTTGAAGAAGAGGAGGAAGACGGGCGTCGCACGATCATGCTTCAGAGCTCTTCCATTTGTGTGGTGAACTTGGCGTTGATGTAGTCGCGGTTCCGTGTTTCTGATTGACGAAGGTCGGAGGCGAGTTGCTCCATGCATTCACCCAATGCTTCGCTTTCTTGATGTAGCGCTCGTTGCGCGATGAAGAAGTGGTTCTTGGTGATGAAGCCGTTATCACCATCTTGCTCCACGAAAAGCGGGTTCGCCGACGAACTTGGCCTATCCATCATAACCAAGTGGGGTGATTAGGAAAGTGAGAGAACAATACCGAAGTTACCTTTTCCAAGGATTGAGGATTTAACAAGTGTCACTCAATGTAATGCCACAATAGGAGAATTGAAACCGGGTTTGTTTCTCACACCTAAGAGAAAAAGGCTTATGGAGGAGCTCGGTTAGGGTGGTGGCGAAAATTTCAAGCAAATGTTAGTCAAGATATTGATAAGGTTGAGAAGGTTCACAAAAATGCAAGTAAAGCAAATAGATCAAAGCCAAGAGTATCACTAGGAACACACACACGGAAGATATATGGGATCCGCACAACCAAAGGGTGAGCTCAAAATGTGTGACCACGATAAATGCTCTTGTTGTGCGAATGCTAGAGAGATGCTAGCTCGATTGCTCAAAAGGGCAAGATACGCTTGTGCACCAACCTATGAGAGAAATGTGCCGTCTTCAATCTCAACTATGCTATGTATGCGGTGACCAAACTGATATGCAAAATGGCTCAATTCTATTGCTTATAAGCTCTTTGTTTTTCCTCTTTTGATTAAAAGCTTTTCTTTCTTTCTTTTTTTTCTATGCTTGATGCTCAAGCCAAGTACGATATGAGACAAGTATGTAAGATATGCACGGGAGAGACTGATGGCACTAACATGGTAACAAGATCACTACGGTGCACAATACGTGGCCCGGCAATTCTCAACTTGCTATAGTCTTGATGGGTAAGCAACACAAAGTGGCTCGGGCTATCAATGCAGAAGCAAGGTAAGAAGCAAGTGTCGTCGAGGTTACCGTCCTTTCTTACAGTTAGTGGGGAAGATGACTCCGAGGCGATGATGGTGATGTCGATGTCACACGCTCCTAAGTATCCGAAACACCTTAGGAAACAGAAAATGCAACTCAAAATCGGTCAAATGCGGAAGGTGGGTGTTTTTGTGATGATTTTTGGATGGAGGCTAATGGTTGTGGTAATGATATGAGCGGATGGGGGATGTCAAGAGCTTCCAAACGAGCTAAAGAACACAAAAAACGAACTTCGGATGTGGAAGATATGGCCGAAAGAAGAAATCAGCCGAAGTAGTTTTTGAACTAGCGGACAGTCTGGTACTGTGCAGCAGACAGTCCGGTATGCATCCGAAAACCTTCAGACAGCCCTCCTCGCCGGCATGTGCTCTGGTGAAGCAGCGCCGTCCTCTGTTTTCCTCTCCCCTCCCTCTCACCTGACTAGCAGGGCCCACTAGTCAGCCACTCTGTATGCGCGCAAAGCGGTATGAGTGGTGGCGCCCGCGAGGTTTATGCCTTCGATGTCACCCACCCCCTCAGTTCTGTTTTATTTAAATTCAAATTTAATTCTATCCAGAGAGCTTCAAACAGCCAAAACTTTTTAACCATACGTCTAAATGAATTGATTCTTTTTGCATTGTGTTCTTTATGAAGAAATCTAGCAGCTCACCAAAAATGAGATTTTTCTCTACTTCCTAGATTTTCCGGTGAATTTCAGAGGGGTTCTTGATGTTTTCTTTTGGTGTTTATATTTATTTTCAGAAAGTGAAGCTTGTCTTGAGGATAACCAGGAGGATTGTGAACCTCATCTGCACTAAGGCAAGCCACAAAAACATTTTCATGGTGCCATTACAATATTTGTGATTTTTCAACTTGAATTAATGATTTAATCCATGCATTTAAATCACTAGTATATTATTTATATTCTGATTGGTTGCTTGTTTAAGTTGGTATGCTTAGTTTACAGAAAGTTTGAAGCTACTAAGTTGGTTAAGTAACTAGAAGTAATATTTGTTATGAAGAAGTAATATGGTTATGGATATAAGTAATTATTTTTGAGTTATTTTCTTAAATGAAATAAATGATAAATTTGCTAAGTAAAGATTCTGTTTAAAGTGTGATTAATCATAACCACGGAAGTGTTACGAGTTGTTGATGTCTATGCTTAGTGTGGATATAGTTGACCCAGTTATTTCCGATGATGTATGATGCATATATTTGTGTTGCACTTTCATGGCATGTTATGACATCGGTTACTTTCACGTTAAGTTGAACCTGCTAATAACCCAACTTGAATATATCGTTGACCGGGTCATGGTGCCACTGAATCGAGTTTTTCCCAGTGCAACCACATTTGCCTTTATGTGAAGGCCTTTATTCGGTCCGTTGTCATGCCTCTGGTCGGTGCCTCCAACGAGGGAAGGTTATGGGCGTGCGGTACCCTGGCCCGGTAAGCAGACATAACCTTGTGTGCCCGTTCTTGATGTTATGGTACCTTGTCCCCGTTTGGGACCGTTTATGTTTTGCCATGACGGTGGCCGTTGGAGTCTTTGGTAGACACGGGGCCACCCAGGACTAGCCCAGTGGGGAGTGAGTCAGAGTGGCCGAGAGAGTGTCATGGCAATGGAGGCGTTTCGTCGGAATGCCGTTGGTCCACCCTAATGGGAGTGCGACGCCATGGGTTCCGTGGTGTGGGTATAGTGCGCTACCTCTGCAGAGTGTATTAAATTTATTGATAGCCGAGTCCACGGTTACGGACATGCTCGAAAGTAGGTCACACCATGGGTCAACTTATAAATTAATCTTGCACGCTAAGTTATGAACGTCGCACTGTTGAGAAGATGATGGTGGGTAAACCATCTTGATGTTGGAGACCAGGAGTTGGTCATGGTTGTGATCGCCGGAAAGATCACCGCTTGAGACCAAGTGTTGGTCATGGTTGTGATCGCCGGAAAGATCACCGTTTGGTTACAAGGTAACCCAATCCAAGACCACGAGGTTGGTCTGTTTGTGATCCGAGAGCGATCACC
Organism: Triticum aestivum; assembly: GCF_018294505.1. NCBI lineage: Eukaryota > Viridiplantae > Streptophyta > Magnoliopsida > Poales > Poaceae > Triticum > Triticum aestivum. Next base: position 174,499,869 of record NC_057805.1, on the reverse strand, counting down.
GTTGGTAAGCAAGTCCAAGGGAATTTTATCACGAGATCATGATCACATCATGTATGATATGTTGTTGCATTGCTAATTAGTTAAGTATCATGGTATTGTTTGTCATTATGTTTATGTTTGTTGTGAGCTTGCAAGTACATTCAATGTACTGACCTGGCGTGTCATGCCAGCTTTCAGGAAAGTCTCGTTGGAAAGGAGTGTTGTCCGAGTCTAGATCGTGTCCACATCGGTGTCCCTGTGCTATGGAGTTCCGCTACGATGTTGTTCTGCTGCCACATTGTTGTTATGATCGAGGCCCCTTTATGTTCACTAAATAATGTACATATTGTTCAGCCGGACCGTGTGTGCCGCTTGGCCTCGCCACCTGTTGTAATGTAAACTATGATCCGCTAGCATCAATAAAGCGGTTCTTTTCTGTACCAAGATGTTGTGTGTGCCAGAAGACATGGTCTCTGGGCTAGCAATGCATGGTAAATTGGTTGCTTTAAGCTGGGGTGCCACATCCGTCGACCACCTTCGGCTTCAGATTGAAAAACCTTGCGCCATAGGCTGAAGTGTGGCGGGATGCGGAGAAGAGTCTCACACAGGACAATGAACGCCGATGTGTGGAGGAAGGAATTTGGGGCTAGATCGTGGAAATCTAACCCGTAGTAGAACATGAGGCCTCGGATGAAGGGGTGGAGGGGAAACCCTAGCCCTCGGAGGAAATGGGGGATGAACACGACCCTCTCACCAGGTTTCGGAGTAGGGATAACCTGTTCTTTGTCTGGGAGAAGAGCCTATGCGCGATATCCGCAAACAGATAGCCCACACTCCGGAGATCCTTGTCGTCATTTTCGGTGATGGAAGAGGCCTCCCACTTGCCCTTGGAACCGGACCCGGCCATTGCTGGGGAGGGTAGCAGCGGTGGGAAAGATCGAAGTTGTGGGCATTAGAGCTTGGAGGTGGGAAGACAGGAGCTAGAAGAAGGTGTGGGGAAAAAGGAGGGATCTTTATCCTCTTATAGACGGTGAAAATACCAAACGTCACCCTCTCAAGCCATAAACCTCGTCTGTTCCCAATGAGATCGTGCGTAAGGTGCGGTTGTGTTACCTGAGGGAGTCCTGGATTGGGGGGTCCTCGGACAGCCGGACTATATACTTTGGCCGGACTGTTGGACTATGAAGATACAAGATTGAAGACTTCGACCCGTGTCCGGATGGGACTCTCCTTGGCATGGAAGGCAAGCTTGGCAATACGGATATGTAGATCTCCTCCCTTGTAACCGACTCTGTGTAACCCTAGCTCCCTCCGGTGTCTATATAAACCAGAGGGTTTAGTCCGTAGGACAACAACAATCATACCATGGGCTAGCTTCTAGGGTTTAGCCTCTATGTTCTCGTGGTAGATTAACTCTTATAATACTCATATCATCAAGATCAATCAAACAGGAAGTAGGGTATTACCTCCATCGAGAGGGCCCGAACCTGGGTTAACATTGTGTCCCTGTCTCCTGTTACCATCCGCCTTAGATGCATAGTTCGGGACCCCCTACCCGAGATCCGCCGGTTTTGACACCGACATTTGTGCTTTCATTGAGAGTTTCACTTTGCCATCACCATTAGGCTTGATGGCTGCTTCAATCATCGGCAACGATGCGATCCAGGGTGAGGTTTTCCTCCCCGGACAGATCTTCGTATTCGGCAGCTTCGTACTGCGGGCCAATTCGCTAGGCCATCTGGAGCAGATCGAAAGCTATGCCCTGGCCATCAGGTCAGATTTGGAAACTTGAACTACACTGCCGACATCCGCGGAGACTTGATGTTCGACGGATTCGAGCCCATGTCAGGTGCGTCGCACGATCATGACGAGCATGATTTAGCTCTGCCGTCGGACAGTGTTCGGGAGATCACACCTGCAACTACTCCGGCCCTTAATCCAGAACAAATTGCGCCATCGGAGGAGGGGTGGATAGACCCCGCCACGAAGGCCGCACTCTCAGTGGCGATAGAGCCGAATACTAACTTCACCTCCTACGAGACCCGCGTTGCCGAACCGTTGGATTCGTCCCCGGCCACGGACTCCGAGCCTTTTGTGTCCGTGCCCATCAAATCCGATTGGGCAGCGATTATGGAGTTTACCTCCGCACATATCTTTCAGTACTCACCTTTTGGCGACGTACTAAATTCGCTGAAGTCTCTCTCCCTGTCGGGAGACCCTTGGCCAAACTATGTCCGGCTAGAATGGGATGCGGACGACGAAGAAATTCGCCCCCCACCCACCACCCACTTAGTAGCCACTGTCGACGATTTAACCGACATGCTCGATTTCGACTCCAAAGACATCGACGGTATGGACGACGATGCAGGAGACGATCAGGAACCACCGCCTACAGGGCGCTGGACAGCCACCTCATCACACGATATATATATGGTGGATACACCCAAAGAAAACAATGACGAGGAACGGAAGGATGCAGCAAAGGATGGCTCCCTCGAGAAGCAACCAAAGCGACGGCGCAGGCGCCGCTCCAAATCCCGCCTCGGCAAAAACAGCGATAACAGCGCAAGAGAAAATAACACCCCGGTCGACTCTAGAAGAAATGACGACCACATTGACCAAGCGATAGAGCAGGATGAACCAGCAAACGGCGAACATAGTACGGATCCGCTGTCCGAACACGGCGACGCCGAGGATAAAGCTCATCAACCTCCCTCCGGAGAGGAAAACAGTCCGGACGAGGATGCACACGTCATCCCGGAAAGACACTTGGAACAAGAGAACCTCTGTAGAAGGCTCATTGCCACCGCGAGGAGTCTGAAGAAGCAGAAGCAAAGGCTTAAGGCCGCGCAGAGTACACTCAACAGTAGATGGAACAAAGTGCTCGACACTAAAGAAAAGTATGGTGGTAGCTGCCATACAAAGAGCTATCCAAAGCGCAAGTTGTTGCCTGAGTTCGACGATGAGGCCGTAGTACCTATACAGCCGAAGAATAAAACGGCCGATCAGCCGGATCAACCACCTCGTGGCCGCGATAGGGCGGCTAACGGGGCCGCACATAAGTCGACACACGATTTACTTGAGGACTTGCGCCAAAAATCTGGTATGACCAGGTCCATCTATGGATCTAGGAAGCGCGCTCCGGCACAAAATCAAAACCGAATACTACAACCGTCCGAATGCCACGATACATCCAAATAGAGGGGTGCCGCACACCCCCTATGCTTCACTGATGAGGTACTAGATCATGAATTTCCAGAGGGATTCAAGCCCGTGAACATAGAGTCATACGACGGAACAACAGACCCTGGGGTCTGGATTGAGGACTTCATCCTCCATATCCATATGGCTCGCGGAGATGATCTCCACGCCATTAAATACCTGCCCCTCAAGCTGAAAGGACCAGCTCAGCACTGGCTAAAGAGCCTCCCCGAAAATTCAATAGGAAGTTGGGAGGAGCTTCAGGATGCTTTTAGGGCCAATTTTCAAGGGACTTATGTCTGACCTCCAGACGCAGACGACTTAAGTCACATAATTCAACAGCCCGAAGAGTCAGCCCGAAAGCTTTGGAACAGATTTCTCACTAAGAAGAATCAAATCATCGACCGCCCGGACGCTGAAGCCTTAGCAGCTTTCAACACAGCGTTCGCGACGAATGGCTTTCTAGACACCTCGGTCAAGAAAAACCAAGGACAATGGCAGCCTTAACAAGCCTCATGACCCGCTTTTGCGCAGGCGAAGATAGCTGGCTGGCTCGTAGTGGCACCAGCGACCCAGGCACATCTGAAGTCAGGGATGGTAATGGAAAACCACGACGCAATCAAAGCAAGCGTCGAAGCCAACACGGCGGTAAACGCCGGATTCAGGGGCTCTCTACCCGCTCAGCGGAAGAAGCCTTTCAAAGGCAACAAAGATGGACCGTCCAGTCTCAAGAAGATTCTAGACAAATTATGTCAGATTCACGGCACCTCCGACAAACCTGTGGATCACACCCACAGAGAATGCTAGGTCTTCAAGCAGGCCGGCAAGCTAAATGCCGAACACAAGGGGAGGGAGACACCAAGTGAAGACGAGGATGAGCCTCGTCAGGAAAGCACTGGGGGACAGAAAAATTCCCACCAGAGGTCAAAATAGTGAACATGATTCACGTAACAGAAAGAAAGGGCAAACATGCACTCCAAAACACATGCGCCGTAGAGCCTGTTACCCCCAAGTTCAACCCTTGGTCGGCCCGCCCAATCACCCTTGATTGCAGGGATCACCTGACAAGTATCCGGCATGGAGGATTGGCTGCCTTGGTGCTACACCCAATTATCGACGGATACCATCTCACCCAAGTACTCATGGACGGCGGTAGTAGCTTGAATCTGATTTATCAGGACACAGTCCGCAAAATGGGGATAGACCCGACAAGAATCTGCCAAAGTACTACTACCTTTAAGGGGGTAATACCAGGCCCAGAGGCCCGTTGTACGGGCTCTCTAGTACTAGAGGTTGTATTCGGTTCACCCGACAACTTCCGAAGTGAAAAGTTAACCTTCGACATCGCTCCATTCTGAAGCGGCTATCAAGCACTACTCGGAAGAACAGCTTTCGCTTGTTTTAATGCAGTACCGCATTACGCTTCTCTTAAGCTTAAGATGCCCGGTCCATGCAGCACCATCACAGTTAGTGGAAATATTGAGCGTTCCTTACGCGCGGAAGAACGTGCGGTGGCTTTAACAGCCAAACACTAGACGGCCTCCCCAACCAGAATAAATGATCGGCCGTCAAGACCGCGGACACGGCTAGACGAGTCCGGCGCATCACTAGCTGTAACAGCCTAGATATACCTGAGATCGGTTTGCTGATTATACTCCCATAGGCGGTACCAGGGGCTTCCCGCGTGTAAAAAGGACTAGTTCGGCTCAACTTTACTTACCTTGACTTTTAATGGTTTATTGAGAATAACCAATTTTTCGCACGACAACTTTCACCTAAGTTCTTCTCTTTTACAGATGACAATCGTGCTACACTCTTCCAGGATACGGCACAACGGAGACACTGGCGCAGACGTGCAGCAGGGACCCGCTCAAAGGTTTCTTTTTAGATTAAGACCCTGCGTAAACCTTTTTTACTGTCTTTTGTTGCTTCACATCCTCCGGATACTTAGTATAACCGAGAAGGATGCTGACGTTATTGGCATTTCGCCACATCAGAACATTGCACGTACCTGGACACTTGGGGTTCATTATCAAGGGCATTGCTCAGCCCGGCATATGTTATAAAGACCGAATACCTTAGGGACTGTTCGACGTCGCGAGTTTGGCCTTATATGCATCAGCTCCGAATCATGTCTTTGGTCAAATGTTGGGTTTACCCGGCTCCCGTGTTTTGCTACCTTACGTTCCGCTCTATCGGCTAAGGTGGCACCGGGAGAACTACTGCGATTGTGCACTGGTTCATCCGGACGAGCACCTCCGTAGAGAAAGACGAAAACTGACTGTCATGATAAAGCGCGAGACTGGTCAACCACTCGATGACTTTACGGAATCTTCGGGATTCCTCCGCATTAACGAAGGGCCGGTTTTCCTGGTCATGTATGTACGCGCCCCGAATTCGGATGAGTGCGGAAATACCAGGGGCTATATAGTAGCCCCACTGTCAAACTCCTATGGTCAAGTGAAAGTGTTAAAGCAATATAGTCTGATTGTCTCGTTCGCCGTGCTACCACCTCCTTAATGGACCAAGACGTTGGATCAAGTGTGAAGACGCGCTCACCCCCGCATTATATGCGTGGGGGCTGAAGCCGACGACTGCAAACTTTCAGGACATATATATATATATATATATATATATATATACATAAATGACTGCACAGGAGGCATAATAATACTTTCAGACAAAAGTATAAACACAGCCTTTACAATTCAAATAATATCACCCTTACAATGGAGATACATGTCACTAGAACATGATACACTTCGAGCACTGAGCCTCTATTAAACGAGCGCCTTCGAGAACTTATTCAAAGTAGTGCTCGCTCGAGACTCGGCCTACGGCCGAACACTGGGTTGCAATAGCGGTGGCCTCCATCTCCGCCCAGTATGTCTTGACACGGTCAAGGGCCATCCGTGCACCCTCTATGCACGCCGACCTCTTCATACCATCGATATGTGGCACAGCACCAAGGAATCGTTGCACTAAGCCAAAATAACTATTCAGCCTTGGTCCTTTCGGCCAAAGATGATCCACAACGGACCTCATGGCAAGCCCGGACAACCTATGGAGCTCGCACCACTCGGTCATTCGCTCATTCAACAGCAGCGGCCGCACCGGAACATTGAACTGCGACCAGAACAGCTTTTCCACTTCACGATCTTTTTGATCTTTGAAAAACTCGGCCGCATCAGCAGCACTCGCTGCCAAATCCACGTATGCGTCCGCAGAACTCCATAATTGATCGAGAAGGGCATACTTCGGATCTCCAAACTTCGTCCGCAACAAAAAAGGCTTCCCAGCCGCGATATCTCCAGCTTGACGCGGCTCCTCCTTCGCTGCTCTGATTTTAGAGCGGGCTTCCTTGGCTGCTACCATGGCCTTCTGCAGGTCCGTCGCCTTTGCTAGGCTTTCCTTTTCAAGAAGCTCGTAACGATTGGCGGCATCTTTCAACTCAACAGCCATCTTGGCTATTTTATCCTTGCTTTGGCAATGCGCAGCCTGTTCGTCTCTCAGCTCTTCGACCGCCTTTAGAGCGGCCGCATCACTCTTACTGGCTTGTTCCCTGGCTCGGGCAAGTTCCGCCCGAAGGGTCTCCACGGCGGCAGCTCCATCTGCAGTCGCCACATATTCAAGATACTAGCATCATGCTCCTCTTACTATGTGTTGATCACCGGAGAAATCACATACCCTGTGCCTCGTCGAGCCGCTTGTTTACAAGCACGATGTCGGCATCTGCCACATCAAGTTGCCGCTTCAGCTCGGCAAACTCACCAGTCCGGCTAGCCACCGGACCTTCCGCCACCTGCACAAAGGCGGCATGATTACTACCTGGGACTATGATCCTCTGTTTGCCATCGTTTTCGACAGCAACCAGAGTCTTAGGGGCTACTATCTACATATGGCACACCTAGCGCGTGCGGTACCATCAAAAACATATACTACTTTGCGTACCTCAAAGCCTCTCAGCAGGCTCATAAAAGCTTCATGCAGCCCGCTTTCGGCGGATGAAATCCTCTCAACCACCGTACCCATTAGTGTACGATGCACTTCTGAGATAGCCGCTTGCTCCAGAAGATCCTTCAGTGCGTCGGGTCGTGCACCGGACGGTCCCGGCCTCTTTCTGTTGCTCTCCTTAGGAGCCGAATACTCCAGACTTCGGGTGGCCGAAGGATTACCCTCTGGCCTTGGCGGATCAGGAGAAATCCTCCATGACAACACCTCAGGGTCGGGGAGGCATGGGGAGGTGTTTAGCTCTCCATCATCTCCGAAAGAAGATCCCCCGAAGACGAACTCTGTCGAGAAGGGCTACGATCCGAACTACAAGATATATGCTTCGGTTATTGTCCTCAGAAGTAAAGCGGGATATTTTTACTATTAAGTACTTTTGTTTACTTATAGCTCGGTGGAGGGCTGATCCCCTTGCGGGCACTGTGTGGCAAGGGTACCCTCCGAGGCAGGACCCTATGGCGAAGATTTCTTCCCTCATTTGGAAACCATTGTTTCCGAGTCTGCAGAGGCGGTCCTCTTCCTTCCCTGGGGAGAGGGAATTTCAGATTCTTCTCCCCGGTTATCCTCCTTCGCAGAGGCGCTAATTCCCTCGGTTTGGATGAATAATGAGCGAGGCCCGCTTTCAGCCTCTTTGTTCCCCCTTTATCTTCCCCTGAGGACGCTTGATAAGGTGCAAGCTCAAGCATTCTGGCCAGTACTGGATCTGCTAAGCCTTTGGGAAGGGGGGCCGAACACCTGATCATCTTCGCCTTTTTTACCCAGTCCTGGTCAAAGAGCGACTTTTCAAAATGATGTTGTGATAAATAAAGAGACAACGTGTTCGGCCGAAGGACTACTTACTTGGGTATCTGGACGATTGCAGCTCAAGCCCGCATCCTCGGTGGTATCCGGACACCTTATTTGTGGTCCGAAGAACAATTTGTACATCTCTTCGAGCGTCATGCCGAGGAAGTGCTGAATAGCTCACGGTCCTTCCGGGTTGAACTCCCACATACGGAGGGGTCGATGTTTGCAAGGCGGGACTCGACGAACTAGCATGACTTGCATTACCGTGACCAGGCTGACATCTCTCTGGAAGAGACCTCGGATGCGACTCTGCAATATCGGCACATCATTTACTGGGCCCCAGTCCAGCCCCTTGTTGATCCATGACGTCAGTTGTGGCGGGGGGGCCGAGCGAAAGGTAGGGGCGGCCACCCACTTAGTACCACGTGGGGCTGTGATGTAAAACCACTCCCGTTGCCATAAACTGGAGACCTCCGGTAAGGAACCCTTTGGCCATGGAACATCGGCGCCTTTGCTTATTACGGCACCTCCGCACTCTGCGTGTCGCCCCTCAATCATCTTCGGCTTCACATTGAAGGTCTTGAGCCATAAGCCGAAGTGTGGGGTAATGCGGAGGAAGGCTTCACACACGACGATGAACGACGAGATGTGAAGGATGCAATCCGGGGCCAGGTCTGGAAATCCAGCCCGTAATAGAACATGAGCCCAATAATAAAGGGATCTAGAACAAGGCCTAACCCTCGGAGGAAGTGAGAGATGAATACGACGCTCTCACCGGGTTCAGGAGTGGGAATGACCTGCCCTCGAGAAGGTAGCATGTGCGAGATTTCGGCGGTCAAATACCTAGCCTCTCTTAGCTTCTTGATGTCTTCCTCTGTGACACAGGAGGCCATCCACCGACCTTGAAGGTTGGATCTGGACATGGTTGAAGGTCCGAAGCGCCTGACCTGAGTCTTGGGTGTTGAAACTCGAGGCGGGGAAGGATTCGATTGAGTACGAGAAGAAAAAAGGACAGGCCTTGGGCTCTTTATAAAGAGGGTGAATATCAAGCGTCCTCCTCGTGGCCATTTGGGACTTTCCCAAAATCGAGGAGTCATACCAACGGGCACGATTGGGTTACCCACATCCGTATTGATGAGAATCCCGTAATAAGGGGGACACGATCTCTGCTTCGACAAGACGTGCCAATAAAATCGCCTCGCAAAACGTCCAGTGGCAGGCTGATTGAGAAAAACGGTTTGAATAATGATCAGGCCGTGGTGTGATGTCATGTTATGAAAAGTCGTCAGTAGATTAGATTTGTGGAAATATTATTCTCTCTACGGTAGTATGTGGAACTTGTTTAGCAGAGCCGGACACTATCCTTGTGTTCAAAATCTTCTATGGAGTATTCGGTGGAGGAACCCGCCTTGCAATGCCGAAGAAAATCTGCGCGCCGGACTCATCGTCGTTGAAGCCTGGTTCAGGGGCTACTGAGGGAGTCCTGGATTGGGGGTCCTCGGACAGCCGGACTATATCCTTTGGCCGGACTGTTGGACTATGAAGATACAAGATTGAAGACTTCGACCCGTGTCCGGATGGGACTCTCCTTGGCGTGGAAAGCAGCTTGGCAATACGGATATGTAGATCTCCTCCCTTGTAACCGACTCTGTGTAACCCTAGCTCCCTCCAGTGTCTATATAAACCGGAGGGTTTACTCCGTAGGACAACAACAATCATACCATAGGCTAGCTTCTATGGTTTAGCCTCTACGATCTCGTGGTAGATCAACTCTTGTAATACTCATATCATCAAGATCACTCAAGATCAATCAAGAAGGAAGTAGGGTATTACCTCCATCGAGAGGGCCCGAACCTGGGTAAACATTGTGTCCCCTGTCTCCTGTTACCATCCGCCTTAGACGCATAGTTCGGGACCCCCTACCCGAGATCCGCCGGTTTTGACACCGACATTACCCAAACTACATTGATGAGAATCCTGTAATGGGTGGGCATGATCTCTGTTTTGACAAGACGTGGCAATGAAGGCTAGACCTGGAAACACGAAATGGGAGGAGTGAAAACGGTTCGACATGTTAAAGAGTCAAGTGTGACGCTTCGCCGAAAAAGTTGTCACTAAAAGACACTGTACCTATTTTGACGTCTTGCCTTCATGGCTAAGGGTTGTATTGATTATGCAGAGCCGGAAACAACTCCTTTATGCAGGGAGCTAACCTAAAATGTTTAGGAGAAGGAACCCGCCTTGCAATGCCGAAGATAATCCGCGTGCCGGACACATCGTCATCGAAGACTGGTTCAGGGGCTACTGAGGGAGTCCTGGATTAGTGGGTCCTCGGGTGTCCAGTCTATTCGATATGGCCCGGACTGATGGGCCGTGAAGATAAATCAGAAGACTATCCCCCGTGATCGAATAGGACTCCTATATGCGTGGCGGCAAGTTTGGTGTCCGGATGTACTATTTCCTTCCCTTGTAAACCGACTCTGTACAACCCTAGGCCCCTCCGATTTATATAGAAAGCGGAGGGTCTAGTCCGTAGAGGCTATCAGAATAATCATAGGCTAGACAGCTAGGGTTTAGCCATTACGACCTCGAGCTAGATCAACTCTTGTAACCCTTATACACACTGAATATAATTGAGCAGGACGTAGGGTATTACGTCCCTTAAGAGGGCCCGAACCTGGGTAAACATCATGTCCCTACTGTCCCTTGTTACGATCGACCTAAGACACACAACTTGGGACCCCTACCTGAGATCTGTCGGTTTTGACACCGACACCCGCATGGAGGCTGTGGGCTCGACGTCACATACCACAAGCTCGCCGATCACCAGAGCGTGTGTCCGCTCGCGCCCTGCAAATGCCCCGTGCCCATCTGCGACTACGAAGGCCCGCTGCCAGTGCTCCCCCACCACATCATCATCGTGCATCCCATGACCGTGCACAGGATCCAGTACGGCAAGGTGCTCCAGCTGCAAGTGCCGGTGTCGGAGCCGCAATGCTTGCTGTTCGCGGAGGAGGACGGTCGCATGTTTTTCGTGGTCGGCAGCATCCTAGACATCGGCGCGCCTATCACAATGTCGGTCGTGCACATCAGAGCGGGGGCATCCCAACCACCACACTACACGACCAAGGTGTGGGCGAATGGCCTGCTGGGGGAGCCCAAAGGCAGGACCAACGCCGTCAAGGTTGAAATCAAGGTCACAAGCAGCAAGGAGCCCATCGCTATCGCCGTGCAGGAGATGAATGATGCGGAGCATCCCACGGTCATCCCCATGGACGTATCAATGTCTGTCAGATTTCGGGTTCCGGCAAAACCCTTAAGGTTCGAACACTGGGGTGTGCGCGAAGATCTCCCCCTCACTGACCATGCCCTCACACGCTTCACGAATTCACGGACTAGCTCGCCGAACCCAAAGAACACAAGGACACGAGATTTATACTGGTTCGGGCCACCATCATGGCCACCATTGTGGTGGTGGTGGATTGCCTCTTGGGCTGATGATGAACAGTACAAGGGGAAGAACAGCCTCCTTAGGAGAGGTGTTCTTGTGCTTGGTGAGTGGTGTGTGGATGAGGATCGCTCCAGATGAGTTCTGGTAGGTGAGGATCCGATCAGCTCAGGCTCAGTTGCTGTTACCTTCTATTGTGGTGGCTAGCCCTATTTATAGAGGCCCTGGTCCTCTTCCCAAATATTGAGCGGGAAGGGAGCAAACAACGGCCAATTCGGAAGGGGACAGCTAGTACAGCTTATCCTGACAAAAGTAGTCTTCGCCTGCCAAAGGCTCTGGTGGTGACGTCGTCTTGGGCTCCACGATGACCTCCGTCTTGCCGTCCTGCTGGTCTTGGTCTCGTTGCACCGATATGGAAACCTTTTCTTAACGCCTCGGTACTCCTCGCCTGCGCTTGCCCCCTTAGCACCAAAGAGCAAGCAAGGACACTGCACGCGCTGGCGCCCGCCTGGTCTCGTTCGTCATGGCTCATGTCACTGGAACCTCGCGAGGTTTGCCTTGCCTTGATCTCTCCGCCCCTCGCGAGCCAGTCTGGTGAGGCCGCTCCCGAGGAGGTCTTGTATCGTCTGCCTCGCGAGGCTTGGACCCTCGCGAAGGTCTTGAAAGCTTGTTGGTGAGGATGGGCCGTACGGGCCCGCTTGCAGAGCCACGCCATGGGCCGCATGTAGGCAAGTCTGGGGACCCCTGTTCCCAGAAAGCCGATAGTAGCCCCCGGGCCCAAGGCATGCTTGGACTTGGCTTGGAGACGAAGCCAAAGGGCAAGTGCGGAGCGCCGCGGGCCCCAACAGCCTGCGGCCTTGGTCGACGCGTGGCGGTTGATTGGATGTGGGCGTCTCCGCTTCCCCACGCTGCCTCGGCAACTGCCCAACTATCAAAAAGGCTGGCGTAGATAGCGCTTGCCTCCATTACTTCCTTTCGCCTTGCTCCAGATCCCCTTTCTTGCTCTTCACTTCTGAAATCTCCAGATCTGCTCCCTTCCCCTTCCGCATCAGCGACCAATGGTGCCTCGGAAGGTCAAGCCTGCCTCGTCGCCGGCCTGGTACGAGCCTGCTCTCAATGCAGCCAACGTCTCGGAGAAGAACCTCGCCGCCACGCACTTGCTGACGGCGGGGGATAACTACGAGAGGGGGAAGACTGAGCTCTGGGCTGCCTCTGATGTGCCGGAGCCCGAGGGAAGCACCTTCTTCCCCTTCTTCACGAGCAGCATCATCGCAGGGTTGGTTCCCCCCTTCTTTGACTTCTTCTATGAGGTCCTTGGCCACTAGGGGCTGCAGGCGCTGCATCTTCATCCCAACTCTATCCTTCTCTTGTTGATCTTGGCCTACTACTGCGAGGCGTACCTTGGCGTGATGTCACCGTGGCTCTGCTGCGCCACTTCTTCTTCCACCGCATCAACAAGGGTCATACCTCCGGGTGTGCCAATTTCATCGCGGCCGGCAAGGCCAACTCAATCTCGAAGACTGGGAAGAAGGCTGATGGCTTCAGGAGCAAGTGGGCCATGATGGACGCTAAATGCGTCCACCCACGCCTGACGCTGCCCACGGAGATGCCCCAGTCTGACAAGGGGTGGTCCTGCGCAAAGTTCACTGATGAGTGTGCGATGTTGGTGCTGGAGCAGATGAAGACCGACCTGAATCTGGGCAATGCGAAGGCGGCAAAGGAGACAGGGGCCATGCTTCTGAGGGAATTCCTGATGCTGCGCGTAGCCCTGCTTCAAGCTCGTACGCGCCCCTTGTGGGAGCTTGGGGACAAAGAGGACAAGGTTCACCTGAGCCCGAAAGCCTTGTCCGACGATGAGCTGGCCGTGGTTCTCCGCCTCTTGGTTGGGGACGACCAGGAGTATCCGCCGAGCATCTTCACTCCCTTGTTTCGCCGTGAGGACGGGGCGAAGGTCATGGCCTCCAGGCTGACCTTTGACGGGCGCGGGATGGTGCTGCCAGCGCCTGCCGGGGCCCCTATGGCACCGACGCCAGTGGAGCTGTCTTCTGATGAGTCCCGCGGGGAGGAAGAGGAGGAGGAGGACTCGGAAGTGACCCCTGAAAGGGATGGGGGAAACCTGCCCCTTGAGCAAGGCCGACATCCTCCGCACCCTACCGGACGACGACGAGGCCGATGCCCACCAGGAGAAGGGGGAGTCGCCCGTGGTCCCGACGAGGGGCAGGTCGGCGCTGGTCTCCCGAGATGCCGCCACAGCTTTGACACCGTCTGGGGCTGCCTCCGACCCCTCCGCTGCCCCAGCTTCTGCTCCTGGAGCCTGCACGCCCGTACCTCAAGCCTCGAGGCTCTCGGGCTTCAAGCTCACCAAGAGGAGGGTGGACTATGCCGCGGTGGACCAGTAAGTGCTCGTGCTTTGCCTTGTTCTTGATTATGCTGCTGATTCCTGATGCTTCCCCGCTGTGTGATTAGGCCGACGCCTGTGACGAAGAAGAGGAAGGAGGGGGTGGTGGTGCCGCCCGGGACCAACCCGCTTGCTCCGTCAGCGTCTCCCTCCGTGGAGAAGGGCTGCGCTGGCGCTCATGTCTCTCCGGCCCGGTCGTCCTTGCGAGGCATGGGGGAGAACCCTCTGGAGGAGTCAGCCCCCGTGGCCTCGCTGGCTCCGGAGGCACCGGCATCCGGCTCGGCTGCTGGAGCCTCCGAGGCTCAAGAGCTCCCAGCTTCCCAGGCTATGGTGACAATACCTTCTCCTCCACCTCCTACTGCGCCGCTGATTCCATGTCCTTCTGCCTCCCCTGACGTTTTGGACCACGCCCTTCTGGAGATGACCCGGCTGCGAGAAGATCTTCAAGGTGCCGACCCCCTCCTGGTGGCCGGGCATTTGGAGCTAGTTTCTGGCTGGCTCCATTCCGACGTGTCTGTTCGAGTGGCACTGAGCCAGGCTGTGGCAACCTCTGAGAAGGAGAGGCAGGCCGCCGCCCAGGCAGCGGCCACTCGCGAGGCAGTGCTGTAGGACGTCGAGGCCGCCAAGAGTCGCTGCCTGGGAGGAAGCCTGTGGCCGTCAGGCGGGGGAGGAGAAGATGAAGGCCCGGGAGGACGCTGTCAAGGGTCGCGACGCCGAGATGGAGCAGTCGGCAAAGGCGTGGGCCATTGAGCATGGCCGACTGGAGGAGCTAGAACGGAAGGTGAAGGCGGAGGAAGCCGAACTTGCCGCGAAGAAGAGGTCTCGCGAGGCTCTAAAGTCACTCTATAAGAAGGGCTTGGAGAGGCCACTGACCACCGACGAGGACGGCCCCGCCCAGCTGCTTCCCTACTTGGTTGCCGCGCTTGAGGAGGTTGTGAGCGGCATCGGTCCCATGGCCGAGGAAGAAGCCCGCATTCTTTCCTCATCTGTGCTGACGCGTGTCTTCAGCCACCTCCATCTTCGCGACCCTACCACTCGCCTTGACGAGCTCCTGGAGCCCGTGGCTGATGAACACTATACAGCCGCCGCCACGGCCGTGAAAAGTCAGGTGGAGGCCCTGCTGAAGAAGTTCCGCGCCTTGAATTCCGTGGCTTCGACCGGAGGCGCCACCACTCCTGCAGCTCCGGCCGGTGGCTGCGACGAAGGCGACGTCATCAAGGGAGGAGCGCCTCTTGCGGGCGTCGGTGGTGCTCAGGGGTTCTTTCCTATTTTATTCCTGCAACATGCATCATGCCTCATGGTGGCATTGAACTTGCGTTCGGTATTGTGAGAACAATATGTCTTGTAATATTTGCTTTTAGATTTTGATATTTTCTTCCTATCCGCTTTACGTTCTATGTCGGCAGACCCCGGCCCCACGCATACCTCAACCGCCATTGGACCGACCGGAGACCAGGACAGAACCAAGGAGTGAGGGGCTACGTGACCAGTTAGGCTCCTGAGTCGCGATACTAAGGAGTCCCCCTTGACACGCAAACAACTTATAGGAAGGAGTGAGTTTAGTGTTCTACGTCGGCAGGGCCTGGCCCCGCGCATACCTCAACCGCCGTTGGGCCGACCGGAGACCAGGACAGAACCATGGAGTGAGGGGCTACGTGACCAGTTAGGCTCCGGAGTCGCGATGCTCAGGAGTCCCCCTTGACGTGCAAACAACCTTCATACCTTCGCCCTCGCCGAGGCTCGGCTCGGGAGGGGCGTGCGATGACCAGGTCCGGGAACCTGGTTGGGTGGCGTACACTTGAGCATGACCCGAGCGCAGCCCCCGTGCCCAGCCCCTCGTGCGACTCTCCCAAGGAGACATGTTGCGGTGAGGCCGGACACTGAGCTCAAGGGCTCCCTGAGGTTCATACGGCTGTGAGGCCGCCCTCAGTTGTTTATCACCAGCTCGGAGCATAGCGCTTCCACACTTGCACGGGCATAGCCGCTCCTCGGCAGTGTCGATGACCAGCGCGGAGCATGGTGCTTCCACTGGTACGTGGGAGGGGACTCCCTACTATGGAGAGCCCCCGGGGCGTGTACAGCCCCGCCCTGACACGCGGCTTGCACGGCAGGGCTAGACGAGGTGTGTCTGGGCACTCGTGAGCCAGCGCGGGACTCACGAGGCCCTACCTCAAGGCGGGTTGCGCCTGGTCTTGATTCTTGTTTGCTGTGGTGGTCCTGCGAGGTGGTTAGACAACCTGCGCCGAACGAATCTCCTGAGGTTATCGCGTGAGAAGGCCAAGCACCAACGGCCCCAGGAGGTGACGTGAACGGGGCCGGCCCGCCAGAGAGAGCTCAGCCATTGGATTTATCGACGCTACAGGGACGGGCCCGAGCGCAGACGCCGTGCCTAACCTTTCTCATGTGAAGGGTCCTGAAGAAAGACAATCGGCGCGCGGCTCCCGTGGTAGATGAAAATCAAGCAGGTGATAGTCATAGATAGATTGAGCATGGAAGCAAAATGGCTTAAGTAAATGCAGGGAAGATACACGCCACTGGGTCAGGACCGAGCGACTTGGGGATGATGCAGCCCGAGGGGCGCCCCAGCAAGGTAAGCTAAAGACATAAAAAGGGATACATGCCACAGGGATGTACCCACGCGGCCTGGGAATGATGCATCCCTAAGGGCGCTCCCAGCTGAATAAACTTGGAAAGTGTCACCTGGTTCTGTTGATGAAGGGGTGTTGAGGCAGCTTAAGATGCGTGGTGCAGGGGTTGCTCCTCACGAGCCACCGGGGCCCTGAGCCTCGGGAGGCTCTGGGGGGTCCAGGCGCTTCCTTGAGGACCGTCTCCATCTCCGCCAGGACTGCGTGGTGCCTGGCCTCCTAAGCCGCCAGGATGCTCCGCAGGTTTTCGCTGGAAGGCGGAAGCTATGCTCGGCAGGCCAAAAGGCATGCGCTCAGAGCGTCCCACACGCGAAGGCCAGAAGAGCTCCTGAGATGCGGCTTTTTTGAGCCCTGGAATGTCAATGCAGACGCGCAATCCGCCATCCTCGCCTGGATGGGGGGCTGCGGCAGGTGGGCGGCTGATAATCCCCAAGTGAAGGGAATCATTGTAGCAATTTCCAAAGGTGGAAGTGATAAGTATGGAGTGTCGAACCCACAAGGAGCTAATGGTAAGATCAATATTCTCTCAAGCCCTATCTGCCACTGATACAACTCTACGTACACCGAACGTTTGCTTCCAACTAAAAACGAGAAATAAAACTACGTTGTGGGTATGAAGAGGATAACTTTGCATGGTATCGGAGAGCAAAAATATTAAACTAGGTGTTGTTATCATAAATTTAGAGTATATTACTAAAAATTATAAATAGCGAGTGTGGAATAATGATGGGTCGGTGTGCGGAATTATCCTAGGCAATCGTTAACAAGACCGGTAATCACTATTGCAATTTCATAGGAGGTAGAGGCATAACCTAACATACTTTCTCTTCTTGGATCATATGCACTTATGATTGGAACTCTAGCAAGCATCTGCAACTACTAAAGATCATTAAGGTAAAATCCAACCATAGCATTAAAGCATTAAGTCCTCTTTATTCCCATACGCAACAACCCCCTTACTCGGGTTTGTGTTTCAGTCACTCACCAACCCACAATAAGCGAATCATGAACGTATTACAACACCCTACAGGGGGAATCCCTCACGCTTGCATGACACGGAGAGCACCATAGGACAGCACCAATAATAAAACGTACAACTCATACCAATCTAGATCATCAATCAACCCAAAGACAAAGGATATCTACTCAAAACATCATAGGATGGCAACACATCATTGGATCATAATATGTGGCATAAAGCACCATGTTCAAGTAGGGATTACAGCGGGGTGCGGGAGAGTGGACCACGTAAAAGAGATGTGGATGGTGATGATGGTGGTGATGTTGATGAAGATGATCACCGCGGCGATGATTCCCCTCCCGATGGCACTTCGGCGCCACCGAGAGAGAGGAGGAGAGGTTCTCCCCCTTGTGCTTCCTCCTCCATGGCCTCCCCCCTAGATTGGGAGAGGTTCTCCCTCTCGTCCTTGACCTTCATGGCGATGATGGCCCCTCCGGGATCCTCCTCCATGGCCTCCGGTGATGATGGCCCCCTCCAGCAGGGTGTCAGAGAGGGCCTAGATTGATTTCTCGTGGCTACATAGGCTTGCGGCGGTGGAAGTTCCGATCTAGGTTATTTTCTGGGGTTTCTGTATTTATAGGAATTTTTGGCGTTGGTTCCACGTCAGGGGGGTCTCCGAGTCGTCCACGAGGCAGGGGCCCATGCCCAGGGGGGTGGGCGCGCCCCCCACCCTCGTGGACAGCCCGGGACTCTTCTGGCCCAACTCTTTTGCTCCAGGGGCTTCTTTTGGTCCATAAAAAATCAACAAAAATTGGCACGTCAATTGGACTCCGTTTGGTATTCCTTTTTGTAAAGCTCAAAAACAAGGAAAAAACATAAACTGGCACTGGGCTCTAGGCTAATAGGTTAGTCCCAAAATCATATAAAATAGCATATAAATGCATATAAAACATCTAAGGTGGATAATATAATAGCATGAATACTTCATAAATTATAGATACGTTGGAGACGTATCAGCATTCCCAAGCTTAATTCCTGCTCGTCCTCGAGTAGGTAAATGATAAAAGAAATAATTTATGAAGTGTGAATGCTAGCAGGTGCACAAGTTTGATCAATAATAATTTCAATCACCTTTTCTAGCATCATTATATGTCATAACAGTAGCTCATCTCATAAAACTTTTCATGATCAAGTAACAAGCTATTCACATGTTAAAGTATAGATCATAAACTTTCTTGAAAACTAACAAACAATGCTCTTAGTCATGAAAAAATTGCAATTCATCTTATTTTCAGGAAGGGTCTATGTCAGAGCTTTGATTTAGAAAACTCCACATACTCAACTATCATTTAATCTTTCGCAATTGCTAACACTCACGTGATATTTGTGGGTTCAAAGTTTTAATCGGACAAAGAGAAAGATAGGGGCTTATAGATTCGCCTCCCAACCTTTTACCTCAAGGGTAATGTCAACAATAATAGTTCATGATAACTTACATCCAATTGGATATATATATCAGGATCTTTCCAACACAATGTGCTTGCCAAAGGATAAAATGTAAAAAGGAAAGGTGAAGACCACCATGACTCTTGCATAAGTAGAAGATAAAAGTAAAAGATAGGCCCTTCGTAGAGGGAAGCAGAGGTTGTCATGCGATTTTAAGGTTGGATGCACAAAATCTTAATGCAAAAGAACGTCACTTTATATTGCCACTTGTGATAGGGACCTTTATTATGCAGTATGTCGCTTTTATTGCTTCCATATCACAAGATCGTATAAAGCTTATTTTCTCCACACTACTAGATCATACATATTTAGAGAGCAATTTTTATTGCGAGTACCGATGACAACTTACTTGAAGGATCTTACTCAATCCATAGGTAGGTATGATGGACTCTCATGGCAAAACTCGTTTTAAGGGATATTCGGAAGCACAAGTAGTATCTCTACTTGGTGCAGAGAATTTGGCTAGCATGAGGGGGAAAGGCAAGCTCAGCATGTTGGATAATCCATGACAATATATTTTATTTCAGATATAAGAAAACATAACCCATTATGCTGTCTTCCTTGTCCAACATCAACCTTTTAGCATGTCATATTTTAATGAGTGCTCACAATTGCAAAAGATGTCCAGGATAGTATATTTATATGTGAAATCTCTCTCCCTTCAATATTCTTTCATGAATTGTTCAAGTGACCAATTCTACGTTTGCGAACTTTCAATAAGTTTACTACCTATACTTATTATGTGTGAAGTCATTACTGCCCATGTTATAAGCATATGAAACATATATAAATTCAGATTTATGACATTCAATTCATTCATTCATTTACTCATAGGATATACGTGAAGCACATGAGTAAATGACAAACTACTCCAAAAGATATAAGTGAAGAACACTGAGTAGTCAAATAATTAACTAGCCATGGGAGGATTATTTTTCATTCAATATTTCAGATCCAATGATTTTATTCAAACAGCAAGTAAAATTTAAAACGCTCCAATCAAAACACATATCATGTGACGAATAAAAATATAGCTCCGAGTAAGGTATATCGATAGTTTTGAAGACGAAAGAGGGGATGCCTTCCGGGGCATCCCCAAGCTTAGGCGCTTGAGTCTTCCTTGAATATTACCTTGGGGTGCCTTTGTCATCCCCAAGCTTAGGGTCTTTCCACTCCTTATTCTCCTCATATCGATATCTCACCCAAAGCTTGAAAACTTCAATCACACAAAACTTAACGAAACTTCATGAGATAGGTTAGTATGATAAAGAGTAAACCATTCACTTTGGTACTATCAAAGACAAGGTTCATAATTGCTCTCACACAATGCCTACTGTACCATATCATTTCTACAATTTATATTGAGAAATATAATCCAAATAAACTAGAAAACAAGCAAACTATGCAATGAAAATAGAATCTGTCAGAAACAAAACAGTCTGTAATGATCTGAACAGCAACCATACTTCTGCTATGCCAAAAATTATGAAACAAACTGGTGGAAGTGAGGAATTTGTCTATTAATATTCTGCAAAAATAATCAACTCAAAATCACTCTTCTGTAAAAAATGGTAGCTTATCTCGTGAGCACAAAGTTTCTGTTTTTTACAGAAAGATCACATTAACTTTCACCCAAGTCTTCCCAAAGGTCTTACTTGGCACTTTATTGAAACAAAAGCTATAAAACATTATTACTACAGTAGCTTAATCATGTGAACACAGAAAAACAGTAAGGGTAAATATTGGGTTGTCTCCCAACAAGCGCTTTTCTTTAATGCCTTTTAGCCAGGCATGATGATTTCAATGATGCTCACATAAAAGATAAGAATTGAAACATAAAGAGAGCATCATGAAGAATATGACTAGCACATTTGATTCTAACCAACTTCCTATGCCTAGGGATTTTGTGAACACATAATTTGTAGGAACAAGAATCAACTAGCATAGAAAGGAAAAACAAGTATAACTTCAAAACTTTAAGCACATAGAGAGGAAACTCGACATTATTGCAACTCCTACAAGCATATATTCCTGCCTCATAATAATTTTCAGTAGCACCATGAATGAATTCAACAATATAACCATCACATAAAGCATTCTTTACATGATCTATAAGCATAGAAATTGTTCTACTCTCCACATAAGCAAAATTCTTCTTATTCGGAATAGTGGGATCACTAATTCCTAAAGTTGACACTCTTCCAAACCCACTTTAGATGATAGTATTATTCATACTCCAAAATATATAAGTGAAGTTAATGGAGGATTCTACGAATAATATAGACTAACCAATATCCAACCTCAAAATGTGTAAGTGAAGCACACGAAGCATTCTATAAAACCATACTCAAAAGATTTAAGTGAAGCACAAAGAGCAATTCTATAAGAACGTACTTAAAAGATATAAGTGAAGCACATGAAGTATTCTATAAATAAATGAAGGGATATCTCATACTAGCATGGTTCTTAAAGAAAAAGAAAAACACAAAGGACACAAATCATGTGAACAAAACAAAAACCGAGGTATACCGATAATTGTTGAAGAAGAAAGATGGGATGCCCACCGGGGCATCCCCAAGCTTAGATGCTTGAGTATCCTTGGAATATTTACTTGGGGTGCCTTGGGCATCCCCAAGCTTGAACTCTTGCCTCTCTTTATTCTTCTCACATCAGTAACTCCACGTTCCTCGAACACTTCATCCACAAAAACTTAACAAAAACTTTGTGAGATCCATTAGTATATTAAAGCATATCACTACCTCTAGGTACTGTTGCAAACTCATTCCAATTTCATATTAGAACTATATCTACTGTATTAAAACTTCACTATGGTTCATACCCCCCGATACTACCCATAGATTTATCAAAATAAGCAAACAACATGCGAAAAACAGAATCTGTCAAAAACAGGACAGTCTGTAGTAATCTGAAAGTTTAGTAAGCTTCTGTAACTCCAAATATTATGAAATAAATTTGAAATTTTGAAAACTTTGTACAGAAGTACTGTGCAAAATGTTTCAGACCAATTTGACTTTCCAGTAAAAAATGTAAAATCACGCGCTACAGCCAAAGTTTCTGTTTTTGTTCTGCACATAGTAAACAAGCAATCTAATCATCCTAAAACCAACGCTTGGCACATTATTTTTATATCCATTGCCTGCCCCCTAGATGGGGAGAGGTTACAATATAATGGATAATTATTTACAGAGAAACTTCCATGAAAAATTCTACATTGTTTCAGTGAGCATGAACACAAGTGCTCAAGGTCGACCCTCACTTCTTCAATGCATAACTTTCCAATCACTTCTCTTTTTGAAAAACTTCTTAGGCATGAGAGGTAAGTAATTTTTTTTATTTTCATTCTTTTAATTTTTTTTGTATGTTTCACCCACAACTAAACAGAAATAAAAAGGAAAAACAAAATCTACTTAGTGAAGAAAGCAAACAAGCACACACGAGAACATCAACCCCACGCTATTGCTCCCCGGCAACGGCGCCAGAAAAAAGCTTGATCATCCCCAAGTGAAGGGGATCATCGTAGCAATTTCCAAAGGTGGAAGTGATAAGTATGGTGTGTCGAACCCACAAGGAGCTAATGGTAAGATCAATATTCTCTCAAGCCCTATCTGCCACTGATACGACTCTACGTACACCGAACGTTTGCTTCCAACTAGAAACGAGAAATAAAACTACGTTGTGGGTATGAAGAGGATAACTTTGCATGGTATCGGAGAGCTAAAATATAAAAGTAGGTGCTGTTATTATAAAGTTAGAGTATATTACTAAATATTATAAATAGCGAGTGTGGAATAATGATGGGTCCGTGTGCGGAATTATCCTAGGCAATCATTAACAAGACCGGTTATCACTATTGGAATTTCATATGAGGGAGAGGCATAAGTTAACATACTTTCTCTTATTGGATCATATGCACTTATGATTGGAACTCTAGCAAGCATTCGCAAGTACTAAAGATCATTAAGGTAAAACCCAACCATAGCATTAAAGCATCAAGTCCTTATTATTCCCATACGCAACAACCCCCTTACTCGGGTTTGTGTTTCAGTCACTCACCAACCCACTATAAGCGAATCATGAACGTATTGCAACACCCTACAGCGGGAATCCCTCACACTTGCGTGACACGGAGAGCACCATAGGACAGCACCAACAATAAAACATACAACTCATACCAATCTAGATCATCAATCAACCCAAAGACAAAGGATATCTACTCAAAACATCATAGGATGGCAACACATCATTGGATCATAATATGTGGCATAAAACACCATGTTCAAGTAGGTATTACAGCAGGGTGCGAGAGAGTGGACCGCGTAAAAGAGATGAGGATGGTGATCATGGTGACGATCACCGTGGCGATGATTCCCCTCCCGATGGCACTCCGGCCCCACCGAGAGAGAGGAGGAGAGGTTCTCCCCCTTGTGCATCCTCCTCCATGGCCTCCCCCCTAGATGGGGAGAGGTTATAATACAATGGATAATTATTTACAGAGAAACTTCCATGAAAAATTCTACATTGTTTCCGTGAGCATGAACACAAGTGCTCAAGGTCGACCCTCACATCTTCAATGCATAACTTTCCAATCATTTCTCTTTTTGAAAAACTTCTTAGGCATGAGAGGAAAATAAACTTTTTTTTGTATTTTCATTCTTTCAATTTTTTTGTATGTTTCAGCCACAACTAAACAGAAATAAAAAGGAAAAACAAAATCTACTTAGTGAAGAAAGCAAACAAGCACACACGAGAATATCAACCCCACGCTATTGCTCCCCGGCAACGGCGCCAGAAAAAAAGCTTGATAATCCCCAAGTGAAGGGAATCATCGTAGCAATTTCCAAAGGTGTAAGTGATAAGTATGGAGTGTTGAACCCACAAGGAGCTAAAGGTAAGATCAATATTCTCTCAAGCCCTATCTGCCACTGATACAACTCTACGTACACCGAACGTTTGCTTCCAACTAGAAACAAGAAATAAAACTACCTTGTGGGTATGAAGAGGATAACTTTGCATGGTATCGGAGAGCTAAAATATAAAAGTAGGTGATGTTATTATAAAGTTAGAGTATATTACTAAATATTATAAATAGCGAGTGTGGAATAATGATGGGTCGGTGTGCGGAATTATCATAGGCAATCGTTAACAAGACCGGTTATCACTATTGCAATTTCATATGAGGGAGAGGCATAAGCTAACATACTTTCTCTTCTTGGATCATATGCACTTATGATTGGAACTCTAGAAAGCATCTGCAACTACTAAAGATCATTAAGGTAAAACCCAACCATAGCATTAAAGCATCAAGTCATCTTTATTCCCATACGCAACAACCCCCTTACTCGGGTTTGTGTTTCAGTCAGTCACCAACCCACTATAAGCGAATCATGAACGTATTGCAACACCCTACAGCGGGAATCCCTCACACTTGCGCGACACGGAGAGCACCATAGGACAGCACCAATAATAAAACATACAACTCATACCAATCTAGATCATCAATCAACCAAGAGACAAAGGATATCTACTCAAAACATCATAGGATGGCAACACATCATTGGATCATAATATGTGGCATAAAGCACCATGTTCAAGTAGGTATTACAGCGGGGGTGTGAGAGAGTGGACCGCATAAAAGAGATGAGGATGGTGATCATGGTGACGATCACCGCGGTGATGATTCCCCTCCCGATGGCACTCCGGCCCCACCGAGAGAGAGGAGGAGAGGTTCTCCCCCTTGTGCTTCCTCCTCCATGGCCTCCCCCCTAGATGGGGAGAGGTTATCATACAATGGATAATTATTTACAGAGAAACTTCCATGAAAAATTCTACATTGTTTCCGTGAGCATGAACACAAGTGCTCAAGGTCCACCCTCACTTCTTCAATGCATAACTTTCCAATCACTTCTCTTTTTGAAAAACTTCTTAGGCATGGGAGGCAAGTAATTTTTTTGTATTTTCATTCTTTCAATTTTTTTTGTTTGTTTCACCCACAACTAAATAGAAATAAAAAGGAAAAACAAAATCTACTTAGTGAAGAAAGCAAACAAGCACACACGAGAATATCAACCCCACCCTATTGCTCCCCGGTAACGGCGCCAGAAAAAAAGCTTGATAATCCCCAAGTGAAGGGAATCATCGTAGCAATTTCCAAAGGTGGAAGTGATAAGTATGGAGTGTCGAACCCACAAGGAGCTAAAGGTAAGATCAATATTCTCTCAAGCCCTATCTGCCACTGATACGACTCTATGTACACCGAACGTTTGCTTCCAACTAGAAACGAGAAATAAAACTACGTTGTGGGTATGAAGAGGATAACTTTGCATGGTATCGGAGAGCTAAAATATAAATGTAGGTGCTGTTATTATAAAGTTAGAGTATATTACTAAATATTATAAATAGCGAGCGTGGAATAATGATGGGTCGGTGTGCGGAATTATCCTAGGCAATCGTTAACAAGACCGGTTATCACTATTGCAATTTCATATGAGGGAGAGGCATAAGTTAACATACTTTCTCTTCTTGGATCATATGCACTTATGATTGGAACTCTAGCAAGCATCCGCAACTACTAAAGATCATTAAGGTAAAACCCAACCATTGCAGTAAAGCATCAAGTCCTCTTTATTCCCATACGCAACAACCCCCTTACTCGGGTTTGTGTTTCAGTCACTCACCAACCCACTATAACCGAATCATGAACGTATTGCAACACCCTATAGTGGGAATCCCTCACACTTGCGTGACACGGAGAGCAACATAGGATAGCGCCAATAACAAAACATACAACTCATACCAATCTAGATCATCATTCAACCCAAAGACAAAGGATATCTACTCAAAACATCATAGGATGGCAACACATCATTGGATGATAATATGTGGCATAAAGCACCATGTTCAAATACGTATTACAGCGGGGTGTGAGAGAGTGGACCACGTAAAAGAGATGAGGATGGTGATCATGGTGACGATCACCGCGGCGATGATTCCCCTCCCGATGGCACTCCGGCCCCACCGAGAGAGAGGAGGAGAGGTTCTCCCCCTTGTGCTTCCTCCTCCATGGCCTCCCCCCTAGATGGGGAGAGGTTATCATACAATGGATAATTATTTACAGAGAAACTTCCATGAAAAATTCTACATTGTTTCCGTGAGCATGAACACAAGTGCTCAAGGTCCACCCTCACTTCTTCAATGCATAACTTTCCAATCACTTCTCTTTTTGAAAAACTTCTTAGGCATGGGAGGCAAGTAATTTTTTTGTATTTTCATTCTTTCAATTTTTTTTGTATGTTTCACCCACAACTAAACAGAAATAAAAAGGAAAAACAAAATCTACTTAGTGAAGAAAGCAAACAAGCACACACGAGAATATCAACCCCACGCTATTGCTCCCCGGCAACGGCGCCAGAAAAAAAGCTTGATAATCCCCAAGTGAAGGGAATCATCGTAGCAATTTCCAAAGGTGGAAGTGATAAGTATGGAGTGTCGAACCCACAAGGAGCTAAAGGTAAGATCAATATTCTCTCAAGCCCTATCTGCCACTGATACGACTCTACGTACACCGAATGTTTGCTTCCAACTAGAAACGAGAAATAAAACTACGTTGTGGGTATGAAGAGGATAACCTTGCATGGTATCGGAGAGCTAAAATATAAAAGTAGGTGCTGTTATTATAAAGTTAGAGTATATTACTAAATATTATAAATAGCAAGTGTGGAATAATGATGGGTCGGTGTGCGGAATTATCCTAGGCAATCGTTAACAAGACCGGTTATCACTATTGCAATTTCATATGAGGGAGAGGCATAAGTTAACATACTTTCTCTTCTTGGATCATATGCACTTATGATTGGAACTCTAGCAAGCATCCGCAACTACTAAAGATCATTAAGGTAAAACCCAACCATTCCATTAAAGCATCAAGTCCTCTTTATTCCCATACGCAACAACCCCCTTACTCGGGTTTGTGTTTCAGTCACTCACCAACCCACTATAACCGAATCATGAACGTATTGCAACACCCTATAGTGGGAATCCCTCACACTTGCGTGACACGGAGAGCACCATAGGACAACGCCAATAATAAAACATACAACTCATACCAATCTAGATCATCAATCAACCCAAAGACAAAGGATATCTACTCAAAACATCATCGGATGGCAACACATCATTGGATCATAATATGTGGCATAAAGCACCATGTTCAAGTAGGGATTACAGCGGGGTGCGGGAGAGTGGACCGCGTAAAAGAGATGAGGATGGTGATCATGGTGACGATCACCGCGGTGATGATTCCCCTCCCGATGGCACTCCGGCGCCACCGAGAGAGTGGAGGAGAGGTTCTCCCCCTTGTGCTTCCTCCTCCATGGCCTCCCCCCAAGATGGGGAGAGGTTCTCCCTCTGGTCCTTGGCCTTCATGGCGATGATGGCCCCTCCGGGATCCTCCTCCATGGCCTCCAGTGATGATGGCCCCCTCCGGCAGGGTGCCAGAGAGGGCCTAGATTGATTTCTCGTGGCTACAGAGGCTTGCGGCGGTGGAACTTCCGATCTAGGTTATTTTCTCGGGGTTTCTGTATTTATAGGAATTTTTGGCATTGGTTTCACGTTAGGGGGGTCTCCGAGTCGTCCATGAGGCAGGGGCCCATGCCAAGGGGGTGGGCGCACCCCCACACTCGTGGACAGCCCGGGACTCTTCTGGCCCAACTCTTTTGCTCCAGGGGCTTCTTTTGGTCCATCAAAAATCAACAAAAATTGGCACGTCAATTGGACTCCGTTTGGTATTCCTTTTCTGTAAAACTCAAAAACAAGGAAAAAATAGAAACTGGCACCTGGCTCTAGGTTAATAGGTTAGTCCCAAAAATCATATAAAATAGCATATAAATGCATATAAAACATCTAAGATGGATAATATAATAGCATGAATACTTCATAAATTATAGATACGTTGGAGACGTATCAGCGGCGGTCGCCGCGCATGGCTCTTGCTTCTTGTAGTTCCTGAGTGGTCTTGGCGATGAACTCTCGAGCGTTGGGCGCTCCTCGCCCGTTGTCTTCCTGAGGGAAATGTGTCGCGAAGCACGCCTCCATGTGGTGCCCGAGCACCTCCCTCGTGACATTGGCAAGGTCTGATGCCCTCCAGAAGAGAGCCCCTGAGGCCTACCCGAGGAGGGCGCCGGGCGCGCCTTCCTATGCGAGGGGAGAAGGCGCCCCAGGCACGGGCGCTTATCCTGACGAGGTACCACTTGCGGTGCCTTTCTCCTGAGGTCCGGCACGGAGTAGTTGCTTCTTCTTCTTGGGGATGGCTTCAGGGGGGTACTGAGCTGCATTGTTGTTGGGGTCTTTGATTGACGCTGCTTGGAAGGCACGCTCGAGGGAGCACACCGCATCTCTTTCTTCGCAGGGGACTATGATGATCCCGCCGCTCCCTGGCATCTTGAGGACGTTGTAGCCGTGGTGCGTGACCACCATGAACTTGGCCAGGGCTGGATACCCGAGGATTGCATTGTATGGCAGACGGATGTGAGCGGTGTCAAAGTCGATGAGCTCGGTATGGTAGTTGTTGCGTTCTCCGAAGGTGCCAGGGAGGTGGACCTGCCCTAACGGCGTGGTGGAACCACCGGTCACTCCCGAGAAAGGCTTGGTAGGCTGAAGCTGGTCATAGGGCACTTTGAGACTGTCGAACGTGTCGATGGTCAAGACGTTGAGCCCTGCGCCGCCGTCGATGAGGGTCTTCGTGACTTGCACATTGCTGATGATGGGTGAACAAAGCATCGGGAGGATGCCAGCGGTTGCTGCGCACTTGAGCTGATCTGCCGAACTGAAGGTGATGGCGCACTTGGACCACCTGAGCGGGCGTGTGGCCTCGAGCCTGGGGAGGAATGCGTTCACCTCGCGGGCAAACTGCTTGAAGATGCGTTGAGAGGCCGGGGCTTGAGCTCCGCCCAAGATGCAGGTGATAGCACGCGGCTACGGGAAGCCCCCAGCCCCCTCATCTTGATGGTGGACGTCGTTCCTTCTTGGTGGCGGCTGCAGCGGAGGAACCCCAGCATTGCCTTGAGGATGGTCCTCGCGAGGCTGATCCCTCCAGGCGCCCTCGCGAGGCTGATCCTGCCAGCGGTCTTCACGAGGCCGATCGCGCCACTCCTGGCGCGGGCCCCGGTCGTCCCAGCGTCCTCCGCCACGTCCTCCTCCTCGGCCGTGGCCTCGGTCATTGCGCTCGGGGCGTCGACCGAAGCGTCCGTCATGAATGGCCCTGAGCTCTTGAGAATCGTTTGTGTTGTGGCTGTGCACATTGTGGAAGGCGCAGAACGGTCGGCTGCTCTTGGATGACTCGGGCTGATCCCTGCCGCGTTTCGTGTCCGGCTCCGCCGTGAGCACGGCAACTCCCTTGTGCTTCATGTCCATGGCCTTGGCTTTCTTCTACTCCGGGTCAGCAGCCGGGAGCTTGAGGAGGGAAAGGCGCCCTTCCTCAGCCCTTGCGCACTTTGTCTCCAGGTTGAACAGCTCCAGGGATGTGCACACTCCTCGTGGATGGCGAGCTCCTCCTTCATCTTGATGTTGCGTCGCGGACACCACTTCGCAGATGCCATCTTGAAGCGCCTCACCATCAAGGGCGACTCGCAGCTCCTCATTAACTTCTCCAACAAGGTATATGAGCCGAAGGACGAGCACATGGAGGCGTACCTTGCGGAGGTACGCAAGATGGAGAAGCGGTTCTTGGGCCTGGAATTGCAGGATGTGCCCCGTGGCACCAACAAAGAAGCCGACGACGTCACCAGGAGAGCATCCAAGCGGCTACCCCAAGAGCCTGGCGTCTTCGAGGGGCGGCTCTTCAAGCCATCAGCAACACCACCACTTCCAAGAACAGCGCTGCCTCGGGAGGAGCTTCCTCAACCACCTGCCTCGGGAGCCCCGGCCTGCGGCCCGACCTCGGGAGTGCGCTTGCTCTTGGCGCTCGAGCCTCAGGAGGGGTGCTGGACCAAGGAATTCAAGGAATACCTGACGCAAGGGACGCTGCCGGAGAAGGAGGAGGACGCGGAGCGTGTGGCCCGACAGGCCACGGCATACTGCATCCAGGACGGTGAGTTATACAGGAAGCGACCAAATGACGTTTCCATGCGTTGCATCTCCAGGGAGCAGGGGAAAGAGCTGCTAGTCGACATACACGGCGGGGACTGCGGGAACCACTCGTTGTCACGGACCCTCGTCGGCAAGGTGTTTCGTAGCAGATTCTACTGGCCTACGGCACTCAACGACGCGACTGAGCTGGTGAAGTCCTGTGAGGCCTGTTAGTTCCACGCCAAGCAGATCCATCAGCCGGCTCAGACCCTCCAGACCATCCCACTCTCGTGGTCGTTCGCGGTCTGGGGGCTTGATATCTTGGGCATGTTCCCTCGAGCGCCTAGGGGCTACCGCTACCTCTATGTCGCCATCGACAAGTTCACCAAGTGGGCGGAGGTAGAAGACGTCCGCACCACCCCGGCTGGCTCCGCGGTCAAGTTCATCAAAGGTCTCGTGAGCCTGTTTGGGGTCCCCAACCGCATCATCACCGATAACGGCTCGTAGTTCACTAGCAATCTCTTCAAGACAAATTGTGCTAACCTTGGAACGCAGATCTGCTACGCTTCGGTGGCGCACCCCTGGAGCAATGGTCAGGCCGAACGTGCCAACGCGGAGGTCCTGAGAGGCCTCAAGACCAGGACCTTCAAGAAGAAGCTCGAGGCATGCGGCATGGGCTGGCACGACGAGCTCCAGTCCGTGCTGTGGTCCATCCGCACCACCGCCACCAAGCCAACAGGCGAGACCCCATTCTTCCTAGTCTACGGAGCAGAGGAGGTTCTCCCTCACGAGGTCAAGCATCGCTCTGCGCGGGTCCTGGCGTTTGATGAGGCGCAGCAGGACGCCATGCGGGGGATGGACCTCGTGCTGGGGGAGGAACGCCGCCGTGAAGCCACCCTACGGGCAGCAAGATATCAGCAGGCGCTGCGACGGTACCACTGTCGCAGCGTCCGCTCCAGGACGCTCGAGGTGGGTGACCTCGTCCTAAGGCAGGTGCTCTCCACGGAGGGGCTGCATAAGCTCTCACCCATGTGGGAGGGCCCGTTTAGGGTCGCCCACGTCTCCAGGCCCGGCGTCGCGCGCCTGGAGACGCCGGACGGGGTACCCATCCAGAACGCCTGGAACATCCAGCACCTCCGGAATTTCTGCACATGAAGAAAGGCCCAGCGCTTGTGAAGAAGGCCCAGTGCCTATGAAGGTCTCCGCTCGTGACACTCTCACGTAATAATGAGTGGGGCTGTACACGCCCCGGAGTCTCAGGAGTGCCGCCCTCGGGCCTCTGGGGCTCCCTCCCACGTCCTAGGGGCAGCACTTAGCTCCACGCTGGTGAGAAGACAAGAAGACTAGACTAGGTGCCGGACGCGGCTTTTCATTTGCTTTCCGTAGTTGGCTTGCCCATCTTTAATCGAAATTTGCTTTCTGGTGTTCCTTGTCGGTCTTGTTCCATCGCCTTCTGCCTCTGTTTCTGCCTTCGGTTCTCTGTTTGACCTGTACTCTCTCTCGCGTCCCTCGCTAGGGGGCTGGACAGGTGCCCTCATGAGCGCCTTGTCTGTTTTTTCGCAAGGCATCCTCGTTCGGGCCGCAAGCCGGCGCACCTCTCTCAATCCATGCCCCTCGGGTACCGCGATGCGAGGCGCTGCGTCATGGCCAGCGGCGCCTGTGACCAGGGTTCGGGATCTCCTAACAAATTTTTGCAGTTCCAAGACGCCTCGCCAGGTACTGAGAAATGCGCGCCTCGTGAGGCGGAACTTCAAGCGCGTCAAAGCTAAGTTATTCATATGTGCCTACGTAAAACATTGATATTGCGACGCAACACAGGAACAATAAACATAGCATAACGACTTGAAAATCATAGCTTGTTGCATGCCCCCGCGGGGCCCCATACTTGTCTCTCTCTCAATGCAGGAAGGAAAGGAAGAATGAAACGAAAGCGACATGTGCCTTGCAGCAGTTCGTGAGGATGGATCCATGACGCTCTCCTGGGCTCAGCCAGACCCCTCCTCATGCTTCACTGGGCGCGACGACGAGACTACCTGCTGCCGCCCTCGAAGCGGGCGCAGCGGCTGGTCATAGTCGCCATTGGTGGAGCTGTCGCTGGAGGAAGAGCCACCGTAGCTTGGCGAGCCGCGATCGGCGCCGAGGGCGGGTCCACCTTTGTCCTCGTCACGACCGTCGCCAAGGCCGAGCACCTCGTCGCCATCGTTGTCCTCAGGGCAGCACCCGACGTGGCGGCCATCTTCTCCAAACACCCTCACGTAGAGGGTCATGTTGCCGTCATATTTGAAGTGAAGGGTGCACCGCCTGCCTAGGCCACGCGCATGGGCGAACGTCTGCCAGCCACGGGCTAGGGCTGCGTTGCCCATGACAGAGACTTCAACCATGACCCAGGAAGCTCTGCAGCAGCAGCTGTCCACCTGCAGCCAGAGCCCGCCTGGACCTGTGGCCGGCAGCTCGTCGACGAAGAAACGCGGGAGCAGAAGCCAGGTGCCGGCCGGGTTCTCCGACCACACGACGAACTTCGGCACCACCTCTGCCGAGTGGAAGCACGGCCGGGGAGGCCGTTCGACCATGGCGCGTCTCCCCTCATCGACGGGGCTACCACGACATGGGCGACTCCCGCCACGCGAAGGGGCGCCGCCGCGGCCACGGGCGGCCACGGCGGGGATCGCGGTGTGCTTACGTGGACGGCTGCGCCCGCGCTTGGGCGGCGGGGAGCCACCCCTCTTGGCGAGCCTTCCCCTTCTCCGCAGCCGAGAACCTCTTCGCAGGCGCCATGGATGTCCTTGCTAGCAATGGAGCAAGGAAGAAGAAGCGAGCGGAGCAGGAAGAGATGAGCAACGGGGGCTCCGCCCCCTCCTCATTTATAGCAAGGGAAGGCCAACCGGAGATCCCCATGATTACAGGTAATGATGATATTTTTCTGCATGCAGCAGGGACTCTTCAAGTCGGGCAGTTGCCGAGGCAGCGTGGGGAAGCGGAGACGCCCACGTCCAATCAATTGCCATGCGTCGAGCAACGCCGCAGGCTGTTGGGGCCCGCGGTGCTCCGCACTTACCCTTTGGCTTCGCCTCGAAGCCAAGTCCGAGCGCGCCTTGGGCCCGGGGGCTACTGTCGGCGTCCTGGGAACGGGGGTCCCCAGACTTGCCTGCCTGCGGCCCACGGCGTGGCTCCACCAGCGGCCCTGTATGGCCCATCTTCACCAGCAAACACTCAAGACCCTCGCGAGGGGCGAAGCCTCGCGAGGCGGACGACACAAGACCTCCAAGGGAGCGACCTCACCAGGCTGGCTCACGAGGGGCGGAGAGGTCAAGGCAAGGGACATCTCGCGAGGTTCCTGTGACGCAAGCCATGACGACTGGAGCCGGGCGAGCGCCAGCGCGTGCAGTGTCCTCGTTTCCTCTTTGGTGCTAAAGGGGCAAGCGCAGACAAGGAGTCCCGAGGCATCAGGAAAAGGTTTCCATATTGGTGCAATGAGACCAAGACCAGCAGGACGGCAGGACGAAGGTTACCGTGGAGCCTAAGACAGCATCACCACTAGAGCCTTTGACAGGCGAAGACCACCTTTAGTCAGGATAACTTGTACTAGTTGTCTCCCTTTGAATTTGGCTGTTGTTGTGTCCCTTCCCGCTCAATATTTGGGGAGAGGACCAGGGCCTCTATAAATAGGACTATCCACCACAGTAGGAGGGGACGAACTGATTCATACCATCCTCACACTCACCAAGCACAAGAACATCTCTCCTCAGGAGGCTGTTCTTCCCTTGTAACTGTTCATCCTCAGCCCACGAGACAATCCACCACACCACACTGGAGTAGGGTATTACACCACAACAGTGGCCTGAACCAATATAAATCTCGTGTCTCTTGTGTTGCGGGTTTGTTGAGCTAGGCCTTGAGATCGCGGTGAGGCTGAGGGCATGATTAGGTAGGGAGAGATCTTCGTGCGCACCCAAGTGTTCGAACCTCAAGGGTTTTGCCAGAACCCAAAATCCAACACACATGCTCCTTTGCTTGCTTTACCCAACTTCGATAAACCATTTGAGATTCATTGCGATGCTAGCGGTTATGGCATAGGAGGTGTGTTAATGCAAGAGAAGCGCCCTATAGCTTTCTTTAGTGAAAAACTTTCTGAAGAGCAACTCAATTATCCCATCTATGACAAAGACCTATATGCTTTAGTGAGAGTCTTGCATGTTTGGGAGCATTATCTCCATCCTCATGAGTTCATTCTTCGCACCGATCATGAAACACTTAAGTATCTTAAGGGTCAAACTAAGTTGAACAAGCGTCATTCTAAATGGAATGAATTCATTGAGTCATTTCCCTATGTCATCAAGTATATCAAAGGCAAGGAAAATGTTGTGGCGGATGCGCTTTCCCGTATATGCATGCTTGTTACTCAACTTGAATTGAATGTCATTGGCTTCGAGCACATAAAAGACTTGTATGCGCATATGATCCTACTTTTGCAATTCCTTATGCCAAGTGTTTGACGCATACATCTTGGGAATGCTATGAATCAAAGATGATTACCTTATGAGAGCTAACAAACTTTGCATCCCCGAGTCTTCTCTTCGTTTGTTACTTTTGCAAGAATCTCATGAAGGAGGACTAATGGGACACTTTGGACGTTACAAGACATTTGCTACGCTCTCCAAGAACTATTTTTGGCCCAAGATGTTCCACGATGTCTCACGCTTCACCAACCGATGTTCGACATGTCGCAAAGCTAAGGCCAAAGTTCAATCTCATGGTATTTATACACCCCTTCCAATTCCATATTACCCATGGGAAGATATTTGTATGGATTTTGTGCTTGGTTTACCTAGGACTCGAAATGGAAAGGAGTTCGTGTTTGTTGTTGTGGACCGATTCTCTAAAATGGCACATTTCATACCATGGAACAAGATAGACGATGCTTCACATGTTGCAAATCTTTTTTGTAGATAAATATTCCTACATGGAGTGCCAAAGTCGATTGTCTCGAACCGCGACATCAAGTTCTGGAGTTACTTTTGGAAGACCATATGCGCCAAGCTCGGAATCAAGCTACTATTCTCCACGGCATACCATCCACAAACCGACGCCCAAACGGAAGTGACGAACCGAACGCTCTCCACTCTACTACGCGTGTTGATCAAGAGGAACATCAAGGAGTGGGAAGAGTGCCTACCAATCGCCGAGTACGCCTACAACCACGCAAGCATTCGACTACCGGCAAGTCCCATTTCGAGGTCGTCTACGGTTCCAACCCATTGTCCCCATTGGACATTCTTCCTCTACCACTACAAGAGCGCATCAACATGGACGCTAGTGCCCGAGTGAACTATCTCAAGAAGATGCATGAAGATACATGGCACACAATCGAGCGCCAAGTACAACGACTCGCGACCAAGCTCAACTTCAACAAGCAACCCATGATATTCAACATTGGAGATCTCGTGTGGCTACACCTTCGCAAGGACCGCTTCCCCAATGAATGCAAGTCCAAACTTCTACCACGAGCCGATGGACCCTTCAAGGTGCTAGCATGCTACAACAACAACGCTTACAAGATCGACCTCCCGCGCGACAAGTACGATGTGAGCGACGTCTTCAACGTCAAGGATCTCTCGCCCTACCATGGTGATGAAGATTTCGGTCCGAGGTGATCTTTCCCAAGGGGGGGAGATGATGAAGAGCATCCCACGGTCATCCCCATGGACGTATCGACATCTCCCACGACACCATTTGGACCAATGACAAGAGCCCGAGCAAAGGCTATCAAAGATAAGGTGAACTCGCTCCTCTCCAAACTACCACTTTCTACACATGAGACATGGCTACTACCTCAAACGGAAACACTATGTGTGATCAGGTACTTGGAAGAAGGCCACGGAACAACTACATCCAACGGACAAGACGGCGAGGACACCAAGTATGAGGGACAAGAAGAAGAGCTACCATTGAAGCTACAACCACCGTATGACCGGTCGGGACCGGACGTCCGACACCCAGCCAACGCAAGCTACAGCGAGCAGACGACCGGCGACCGGACGACCGGCCACACCTCCCAGCGAGCGGACGTCCGGCCTCCACCGGATGACCGGCACCATCACACCCGAGCCAAATCAGCGGGTGTCCGAAGCAACTGGACAACCGGCGACCGGATGACCGGCCATCTCCGGAAATCCGATGCCACCTCAACCGAGCCGAATTAGTGGAAGTCCGGTGACTACCGAACGTCCGGACGCCCACGAGCCACCGAATGACCGTAACCCACCGGACGTCCGGTACCTGTCTGCACACAGTTTTGGGCCCGAGGCCCATATACCCCTTCACTTCGCCCACATTTGCACTAAGACTATAAATAGACCCCCTCCTCCTCATAGTTAGGGTTAGCAAAGTGATAGCTCATTTGTGAGATAGAGCCTTGCTCATCCATCCGGATCTACTCCTCCGAGAGAGACCGTGCCTCTACGGAGAAGATCCACTTGGATTCAAGACCCCCAACATGAAGAACTCAAGACCTCCTCACAGTGAAGAATCGATTACCCTATGTATCGTCCCTTGTTGATCGTGGATCGTGTATCTCTTTGTGTTTCGAAGATCTAGCATAAGTGTGGCCGAATCCTGTTGGCTCAGTGATTTCTCTCACATTTTCCCTCATGTTCCCCTCATGTTCTTCGTGTTCTTCATAGGATCCCCTCCATTTCGTGAAAGATCGGGTCCCTAGGGTTCTACCCTACATCACTGACCTTCTTCACAGTGCCGCCCGAGCTGCTGGCCGGCGCTGGGTTGTCGAGGACGGTGTCCCTCCACATTCAGATTGGCAAGCTCACCTTCTAAATTATTCGACAATGCCTTCTATTCATCTTAGTAAAATGCTAATATAGGGTTTAGCTTGGTCTACTTTAGCTTAAGAGATGGTGGATTTTGGTGGCGATGCAGCAATTACTTCGACATCAGATCAGCAGCTAAAGTAATTTCCAACAGTCAAAGAGATATTTTGTGTATGTTGGATATAAGATCCTTTCGGTAAGGAGTATAAGTTGCTTATATGCTTGTTTGTTGAGGAAGTGTTGCATACTTCTGCGAGTTGACGCTACACATCAAAGAAGTATTGCTACTAGTAGTACTCACCCGACTGCGCACCAGGCAGACCAAGATCGTGTCGTGTTGGAGTCGTGTGCGGCCTACACATTAAACAAAACCTCGCGCCCTGAGCCTCCACGTTTTAAACTTCTCAATCTCAAGTCCAAGGAGCAATGATAGAGCCAATCGAATGGTTGCGAACACTACAATTCCTATCTACAGATGCGTGTGTGAGAGAGGATGAGTGCGTGCGTGCACCTCTTCTCTTCATGTACAACATACTAAATGCAGAGTACAAGTGTATGTGGGTGGCATCAACCTAGATAGCTAGAGATGGTGCGTGCGAGAAGTCCCGAGAGACTAGGTGTGTGCGTGGGAAAGAGGGAGAGAGATGTCTGTGTCGACGTAATGCGTGTGAAAAATAGACTAGTCAATAACTTGCTAAAAGGCTATTCCTGGCGAACGCCCCAATAACCATAAGATATGTATCTGACGGTGGCCGTTATTGGACGTACACAGCAGTAGAAAAATAAGTGTCATGGCACATTACAAAACTGACACAACATGCCCCTCCCCTATCCATGAAATAGCCACTCGAGCGTTCGCAACTGCCATGGTCTGCTCCTATGCATGATCTTCATTTTTTAAAAGGGGTCTACAATAAAAGGCCGGGCTTTTGGCGTGCGGTAGGCGGTGGAGCTTGTCCTGTTGATTTGCTACTGCTCACATGTGGTCAAACATAAGTGATGTATCAAGCCGATGCGCATCGCTTCGGTGAGCGGCCGGCCGGACATACCGTCTGTTCATGCTAAGCGGCGGACTGACCATGTGTTGGCGCTACAGCTTACATCTCGTCGCATGTGTCAGTGACTCACCAAGCTGATGTGCGTCCCTTCAGTGAGCGGCGGGCCGCACCAATCGTGTGTTGGGGTGACGCTAGCGCGACGGGTTGTAAGTTTACTGCCTAACTTAATTTGTAAAGGGTAACACTTGCTTTGCCTCCTTAACGAGATCAGTCGCTAGAAATCCTCATTACATACGTTTCTCGGACGTGTATGTGGTCCCGCGTTCTCAGAGGCCGTCGTGGCTGAGCCAGACGCTCACAACCGCTCAGAGCAAAAAATGAGTAACCCGCTGCTGGCTATTTCTATAATTAGTTTAGAATTTCTCAATTTCATGTGTGACGCGATATTAGCCGTTCATTGATGTTGATCCAATGGTCTAAGTGCCTCGGAATGGCTGGGATCGCGTCTTTAGTAACCTCATTGCACTACAAAAAAAATACACTTCCGTGATGATACGTGTATGTCACAGTAGGTCGCGTTTTCTGTCATGCATGTACATCCATGACGATTTTATGACAGAATCAAGATAGTCATACCTGTGCTATCGTAGAAGTGTTCCATGACATTACCAAAATTATCATCATGGAAGTGTCCACTTCCATGACGATAAATCGCGCGTCACAGAAGTGCTTTCATCAAGGGTGACCGACACGTGGCATCCACCGTAACGGAACACCGTTAAGCTATCGGGTCGGGTTTTGGATCCGATAACCCGTTAACAGCCCCGACCAATGGGGATTTTCCACGTGTAAAATCATCATTGGCTGGAGGAAACACGTGTCGGCTCATCGCTGGGACAGATGTCATCCACTCATTGGACAGAAGGCGCCTATGATACGTCGACACGTGGCACGGCCCAACAGAGGCCCATTCCTGTGAAAAGGCCGGCCCGTTTGACTTGGTCAAAAGGTGGCGGGCCGGCCCATGGAAAGCCTGTTAACGGCCTGTTCGCATATAGCCCATTTACAGCCCGCTAACCCAAGGCCCGTTACGCCCTATTCGAATTAGGCCCAGTAGCGTCATCTGGGCCATCCAATATGATTCCAGCCCGTTTTCACTTCTGGCCCATGTATGGCCCATGACGTCTTTCGGCCCATATGAGGCCCTATGTAACTCTTGGCCTATTAACGGCCCGTGGTGAAACTGGCCCGTAATGAACAGTGTATCACTTTACACCCATTAACGGCCCGTGGTGAAACTGGCCCGTAAAGAACAGTGTATCACTTTATACCCATTAACGGCCCGTTATTCCGTTGGGCCGTTTCCAGCCCATGTTATCTTTCGGCCTTCTCAGAGCCCATTTATTCTTGGGCTATTTTCCATCATTCGTTTACTTATGGCCCGTTACTGTCATTTTCTGCTTGTGGGCCAAATTCAGCCCTGGTTACAGTCGGCCCGTTTGTGGTCCGTTAATACGTTGGGCCGTTTTCATAGCGTCATCAAATATGGCCTATTAACGATGGCCCGTTATGGTCGGCCCATGAACGGACGATTCCAACTCTAGCCCGTTTACGGCCAGAATGCGGTATGTTTGGCCCATGTTTGGCCAATCGATCATACAGCCCGTATAAGGCCCATTGATGATACGGCCCGTAGAAGGCACATTGTTTCTACGGCCCGTAGAAGGCCCATTGTTTCTACGGCCCATAGAAGGCCCACTGTTTCTACGGCCCGTAGAAGGCCCACTGTTTCTACGGCCATAGGAGGCCAAGTGTCACTACAGTAAATATTAGCCCATGGTTATTGTGGCCTAGTTTTAAAAAATAGGTTATTTCAGCCACTAGCAAACCGCAGAAAAAGAACTGCACTGACTACAAGCAAACAAATAAACAAGAGAACAAGGAAATAAATAAGCAAGCAACTTACACTAGGCTATCACGGCTATTACACATATTACATCCACTGGGCATCAAAGTTCGCCACCAGTGCAAATATAGGGAACACATCATCATATAAACGCCGGAGCAAAACAAGTCCAGAACTGAAACCACTTCAGAAGAGCTCAAGAAACAATATCCTGGGTACCCATAATGCTGGCAAGATGCTTAGCAAGCTTATTAACTTTCTCTTGTTTGGCGCTTAAGTCCTCCAGCGCTTGCTGTTGCACCAGAAAGTATGCATCTGAATTCTGCAGGGACTTCCTCAGTCCTTCGGCTTCCTGTCGCATAACATCTGATCGATGTCTTTCAACTTGAAGTTGAGACTCAAGAAGCCGAACTGATTCAGGCAACGAGTTCGAAGAGCTGGTGCCAGCAGTGGTAGCCAGTAACTCGAACACTACATCAAGACAGGACTTTGGGGTTGTCTCAGTGTCTTCAATATAGTTTTTATCAGCTTTCTTGGAGACCAACAGGGATGTCTCACTATCTTGAACCTTATCTGCATTACTTCCTTTACCATTGCATAACAGGGTACTCTTCTCCAATATTTTATCCGCGTTCTAAAAGAGAAACAAACAAACACATCTCAGGTTTACAATGTAGTATATGAAACTCATTTTGGTAAACCAGTTCAGTAGTAAGGTGGACAGGATAACAGCATGAAACAAACATATATCTATGTAGTATGGTCACTGTATGGTCTATATCATTCTAGTTTATGTTGCCAAATCAAGATAGATACAGTTCGAATCATATCTATTTAAGACAAAGCAGCATAGACAGAATATAAGTGTGGGAAACTACACAGCAATAACAACACTTGTAATGTGCATGGCATGAGAACATAACTGTTTATTCAATTGAAACTGAAATCAACATAGAGCAAGTTACAACAGCAAACAGCCAAACACGTTGAAGAAACAGGTTTAAAACATACCTGTTGCGCCATTGGAGTTTCAATTGCATCCTTCAAATTTGAAATTAGTTGGTATCAGTAAATACAGTGATGCAAGAGCAAAGTAGTATGAACCATAGCTACGGAACCTGACCTGAGAACAATTCTTCTTCTGCTTTAAGCGTTGACTTCGGGTTCGGAGTGGTGGTCCTCGTGATTTGGGCACTGCAGTTGCCTTACTAACTGCTCGTGTTTGGGTGCTCTGTGGTGGAGACGGTGCTGTGTCAACGGGAACTGGGTGTCTATCTGCTGGGGTTGGGGTTAGAAGGGGTGTAGCTGGTTCTCTGTCCAACTGGGTAGGGGTACAATCTGCATGAGTGTGGGTTATGTGTGGTGGGGCTGGTTCTTGGGCAAGTACAACCGTGGTTCTATCTGCATCGACAGGTAGCACGATCTTTTCTGAAGACCGTGTTTTTACTCCCACAGATACTGCCATCACTCCCTCCAATTGAAATGGCTGATAAACAAGAAAAGTAATTGAATGTACAGACATTGTAAGATAGACAGGTGCAATGGATAGTAGGGAAGAAAACAGGGCATGAAATAATTCACATTTATGTTGTCTAAGCAAACAGAATAGCAGGACATAATTTCACATATATGATGGCTAATTAAACAGGATAGCATGACACAATTTCACATGTATGATGGCTAACTAAACAGGATAGAATGACATACTTCAAAATATGATGACTATGTAAACAGGATGACATGATATAACTATACGATGTGTCTATTAAAGTGGTTGGCATGCCATAAATCACAAACATGCCGTCGATGGAAACATGATGGCATGATATAATTCACGGATAGAATGACATAATTTAAAATATGATGACTATGTAAACAGGATGAGATGATATAACTATATTATGTCTTTAGAAAATGGGTTGGCATGCCATAATTCAGATACATGCTGTCTATGTAAACATCATGGCATGACATAATTCAAATATATGATTTATATACTAAGGAAGTGAGCAGAGGGCAATCGCATATATGATGTGTCAACTAAGGAGATGGCATTCAATATTGTGTATATGATGTAAAAACTAAGCATTGCAATACAACATATGCATTATATGAGTAATATAACCCTGCCAAGTTTGAGCATACACCTCAGGGGGATAATAGGACTGGTCATCTGCCTCTGAATCCTCCTCTGAAGAGCTATCTGTAACCAGCAAGATATC
Source organism: Triticum aestivum (assembly GCF_018294505.1). Lineage (NCBI taxonomy): Eukaryota > Viridiplantae > Streptophyta > Magnoliopsida > Poales > Poaceae > Triticum > Triticum aestivum. Next base: position 174,457,908 of record NC_057805.1, on the reverse strand, counting down.
TGCTTCAGCAGGTAGCATTGTCTGCTCTGAAGACCTTGTTTTCACTCCAGATTTCTCCATCACCAATTCAAATGGCTGATGCACAGGAAGAGCAGTTGAATATACAAACATTGTCGACAAAAGCAATGAGAAATACAAAAAAAGGACGGCATGATATAATTCACATATATGACGCTTGCCTAAACAGCATGGCATTGCATAATTCACATACATAATGCCTTGCAACAAGATAACATTGCATAATTCACATATATAATGTCTTGCAACAAGATGGCATTGCATAATTCACATATATGGTAATTAGACACTAAACAGGTGGCATTCACACAAAGCATGTCTAAACTAAGCAAATGACATAGCAATGCAAGATACCATACGCACGATATGAGCAACATAACCCTGCCAAGTTAGGGCATGCACCTCGGGGGGGGGGAATATGACTGGTCATCTGTCTCTGAATCCTCCTCTGAGGAGCTATCGGTAACCAGCAAGACATGCGCTTCGTCAGATAGCATTGTCTGCTCTGAAGACCTTGTTTCCACTCCAGATTTTTCCATGACCGTGCCGAATGGCTGATGCACAGGAAGAGTAATTGAATGTACTAAAATTGTTGACAAATTTAACACGTAATAAAAAAATGATGGCATGATATAATTCACATATAAGATGACTGGCTAACCAGGGTGGCATTGCAAAATTCACATATATGATGCCTGGCTAGACAAGATGGCATTGCATGATTCACATATACGATAAAGAAACTAAACAGATGGCATTGACACAAAGCATGTCTAAACTAAGCAGATGACATCTTTAATGTATACAGTAAGCAATGCAAGGCACCATATGCATGATATTACCAACATCAGCATGCCAAGTTAGAGCGAAGACCTCATGGGGTAAATAGGAGTGGTCTTCTCCTTCTGAATCCCCCTCAGAACAGTTATCTTCCTCTTGATTACGATCCGAAATGGGTGGAGGGGGGCTGCCTTTGCGCCCACCATGGAACGACGTCTGCATGAAATTTTATTGCCACGCAAGGCTCGTCTCTTTTGCTCTACATGATCAGTTCCATTGTGTACAATAACTGGCATGCATAGGAATAAAACATAGTGAGATTATGTAAGGAGTGCATGCACAAATCCAGAGTGATGGTAGCAAACTGTGGATAGACCCAAAACCAATGATAGCAGGCAGATAATAGCTTTAGTTAAAAAATACAGATAATGGCTCCTTTAATGTTTGTTTGCACCCAACATGAAACTCATAGTAGACACCGGAGATTAACCAGATAGTAGACAGATAGTACTGATTGCTGCCCCAATATGTACCCCACAACCATTTAAAAACTCAAGTTTCAGCATTAGTTTGGACCTGACTCGGAGTCTAATAGGTGAACACGACGATAATGTAGCATGTCATCATATTAAGCGACGCATAACGTAAGCAGACACGGAAGAGTGCGACCTCTCTTGCGGACCCGTGTAGTCCTCAAGGTCATCTGCTCAGTTGATGATGGTAATGCAGTTGCCGTGGCTGCCGGCGGCGGGGAAGAAGATCTGAGGCGGCGAAAGACAGTCTGGAGAGCGGATCCCTGCTGTGGTGAACCCTTCCGTCGTTGGAGCAGCTGAGCTGGGGTGGAACACAGCGCCGCAGGAGCAGGACAAACCACACAAGGTTTTCTTTGACACATATCTGTAACAGAAGTAATTGAGTAAGGGCTTGTTTGAATTTGAGGATTCTAACAATGCAGGGATAGGAAATAGACAGGAATAGGATAGGAATGCACGTGCAAAACAGAGAATTTAAAAACACAGGATTTCTGCCAATCTGGGTGTTTGATTCACAACAATTGGAAGATCACAGGATGCAAAAAAGCATGGTGAGATTAAGTCAAACCACAAGAAAATGTACGGTTATAATGCTATTATGCTACTATCTCTTAGTCTTGTGCTTGATGAATAGGAATATGAAAAGGAGGAGAAGTGGAAATTAGAATTCCTACGGTTTTTCTTTCAAGGAGACACTAAAGGAACAAATCCTACAGTTTTCCTTTGCTCCATTCCTTTGCACCAAATTCATGAAAAGTAGTACCATAGGAAACTTTCCAATTCCGATGTTTTTCATTCACTTTTCCTTTCAAGCACTGGCGATTCTAGTAGGCAGGCTTGAGCAAGGAAAATCCTACACTAAAAAATGTTTTTGTGCTACTTCTATTACTTTGGACCCAGGCCACTGCCATACTAGCTCAACTCCCAGGCCCATCGACAAATGCACAGCTCAAACGCGCAGAGATAAATAATGATGGCGTTCAAGAGAGTCCATCACGGATAGCTAAGTTGCCTGGTACCTCACTGCTTGTCATATAGTAGGATAAAATAATCGTATTTCCCGTTACTACGAGTGCTCAGTGGACAATATATATAACATGTAGAGTAAAAAGAGATGCAACAAGTGTACAACCTCTTTGGCGAAGCCATGTCGATCTCAGCGTGATTGGGTTGGCCGGTGAGGATGCTCCGGCTGACTTGGCTGTCGGAGGAGGGGAAGAAGATCTTAGGCGTCTGGAGATGGAGCCCGAGGTACTGCTCCGCTGTGATGGAGGGTTTCGTCGTTGGAGCAGCTCCGGTGAGTTGTACGACGCCGAGGCTGAAGCAGGACAAGAGAGACAACGAACAACGTTAACCTGAGTGGAATTCTAATAGCATCTCCAATACATGACGTAAAATACATAACCACAAAGTGCTAGATGTAAAATACATCAGCCGCTCATCTCTGAACTTAACTGTCGAAACTGAATTTAACTGTCGAAACTGAACTTAACTGTCGAAACTGAACTTAACTGTCGAAACTAAATTTTGCTGTCGAAACTGAATTTTGCTGTCGAAACTGAACGCACTAGCAAGGTGAGGCTACACGTCGGTCGACTGACTTTTTCATCTCTGGTCAGTCGATTTTGCAGCCGTTGGATATGAAATCAAGGGCATGCGGTTCATTTTCAACCTCGACCCCCCTGAGCCGCCAGCCACCACCGGCCAAACAGCAGCCCCCCGCCGCCCGCGGCCGGCGGTGCGCCGCCCCGCCCGCCCCGAAAACACTCCCCACCGCCGGTCCACCGCCGCCCCGGCCATCCCTTTAGCCCCCCCCCCCGTGCCGAGCTTTTTCTCCTGCGATCCCCATGCCACCGCCCCGCCACCGCCGGCGACCACTGCCCCCATCCTAAACCCTAAGATAGATAGTGGGGTACCTCTCCGGCGAGCCTCCCTCCCCGCTGCGGCTGGTTCTTCCTTCACCCCGGCGAGCCCCCCCCCACCCCTGAAAATCGACTGACCCAAAAGTCGATTCAGTCGACTGAAGTGTAGCTAAATCGGAGCAGCATCGCAAGCAAGAGCAAGAGCGAGAGCAGCAGCGCGAGCAAGAGCAATAGCAAGAGCAGACCAGGCAGGGGACCGAGAGCAAGAGCAGAGCAGCAGCGCGAGCGAGAGCTAAAGCAGCAGCAGCTCCTACTGATGTGGACGTCGCCGTCGAGGGAGCGACGCCGTGGAGGAAGTGGCCGGCGGCGCCGCCGTGGATGGAGCCGCTCCGTGTCGGCTCGGGACCGAGTGCCGACAGCACCGTGAGATCGAATCAAGAAGAAAAGGCAGCGATTAGTGTACAACCTCTTTGGTGGCGCCGATTAGGCCGCAGCTTCATCCGAGGAAATGGTGATGATGATGCTCTTCCGGTGGTGCAGGTGAAGACGGCGGTGTGGGAATGGAGGTGGCGCGAAAGACGAGGGGAACGTCGGGGCAGCTCCTTGGAGGTGGAGGACGGGGTGGTTGAACCGGCGGGACGATGAGATCGACGACGGATCCTCATCCGGTACGGTGGATGAGGGACGTCGAGGTGTTGCTGTGGACGACGTCGTCGGGGAAGAGGCTCCGGCTGGGTGGCGGACGGAGCAGGGTGTGGGGTTTCGTCGCGGGTTTTCGCGGCCTCGGTGTATGAATGGGTGGGCGGATGGGATGGCAGTGGGGAACCATGGCTTAGAGACGCGCTTGTCCGAAATGTGGGGTAAGTTATGAAAGTACCCCCACCGATTTGAGGCGGTTCTTTCGGTTCAGGGGTACCACGGGCATTTCGCGTGTCGGGATTTCACAGGAGGTGGGAGTTTTCGCGCGCGTTGTAATTTCGGAATAGCAAGGCGCGGGTTGAGATGGAGGGAGTTGTCGGAGCACAACGAGACAAAGATATATCTTAAATATTTCGGGCTAACAAGGCGCGGGTTGAAGAGGCGGGAGTTTCGCAGCACGATAGACAGAGACGCTAGCTTGAATTTTCGGCATAACAAGGCGCGGCTTGAAATTTCGGAAGAACAAGCTTAACGTGTACCCAAAAAAAGACAATTTGCACCTCAACACGCACAACACACACACAAACACCATTTAGACTAGAGTAAGGTACACGTGCATTGCACGCATGAGATTTGGCAACCAAATTATGAATAAATACCACATTATAGCATGCAAGCTTTGAGTCATATATGCATGATGTAGATGTTCGTTTAATTCTTATAGTTCATTTCATTCAAAATCATCTAGTTTTTATAAGAAAGCTAATCTATTTTAAGATTCATGGAATTGTGCGTCGTAAGACATAAAGTAAAAACAAATAATGGCAAATCATGTAGAAAAACATTTGGGCAATTCTGATACGGAAGATTCTAGAACAAATAAGAAGTGCTTGTGTTTTGATGTTTGTGCATTATGCTTAAGTTCAACCATGGAGTCTTCTAGATTATACATGTGGCGAAATCTGGTGGAATCTAGATGATATCCAACGGCCAGTAGTGCTCAAATTTGCCATCTTTGGACCATCGGATTCGCCTCATCCAACGACCATCTTTCAAAGTTAAAGTTACCCGCACACAATATAAAAAATATAAAATATAATATATATATAGGGGTATAGATATAGATATGTGATGCGAAAGCCGCCCATCATCTCCAATTAGAATAGTGTGTCCATGCACGGATGCGACGTGGCCAAATGATGTCTGCCATCGGTATCTCAAATTCAAATCAGTCTGACCTTGTTCAATGTGTATACATTACAACATGCTCGTTTCCAAACCACACCGCGCAGATCTCCGTTATATTCATGCATGCATGGGTTTCAAACATCAGGATCTCTTATTCAAATATTTGAATTCAACTTTACATTGATTATGACCTCACCTATTCTTTTACACCCACACAGTAGTCTTCTCTTTATAATTGTACCACTAACTTTCTCTCGTGCATGCATGCACACACACTACCAGTCGGCATTATCCATCGCACGCATGCAATCTTTTTCTTCAGGTCGGTCTCCCATGAAGGCACACACCCACACACATCCCCCTCTCCATCATATCGGGCATTCTTTATCTCTCACGCGTGCATGCGCAACGATCGATGTTCCTCTATGTATGTGTGTATATAGCTAGGTCTTTCATAGTTTTCCACACAAACCGATCAATCGATATATCCAGTGAGGTCTCACCCTCTTTCCCACGTCCACATCGATCAATCTATACCTCTCTATATAGGATTAACATATATAGCTAATACACCCACATTAATTATATATCCAACGTCCCCCTCTCATCATCCATGCCTTCCGCTTCATCTCTCAGACGCGTGCACAATGGCGAAGACAGGGGGCAGTAAGGGCCCTGCCCCCTCCCCCCTAACATCACTATATATCGAGGCTAATATGAATGTGATCATTAGACAATTGCTGCTAAAAATGGTTTAAGTTCATGAATTGACCCTCCTCGTAAAGGATTAGCAATGCTTGGCCCCCTAGCTCATTTATTTTTCATGGCTCCGCCACTGCGCGCAACAGCGCACGTGTTCGCCCCCTCTCTCTAAATATCGATCTCGCACTTGTGCATTCCTTCATAGTCTCCCTCCACTCGGCCCCTCGCACCATCTTCTAGCCCCCCACCGGATTTTGCCACATGTACAATCTAGCAGACTCCATGGTTGAACTTAAGCATAATGCACAAACCTCAAAACAACAGTGGTTCTCTTTTGTTCTAGAATCTTCCGTATCATTACTGCCCAAACTTTTTTTCTAGTTGAATTGCCATTATTTGTTTTTACTTTATGCTTTACAACGCACAATTCCATGAATCATAAAATAGATTAAGGTCTTCTTTGATTCAAAGGATTCTCAAAGGAATTTTGGAGGATTCTAATCATTAGGAATTTTTCCTATCTTGGTTGTTTGATTCGTAGGATTGTAAACCATAGGAATTTTTCCGTATGATTCATTTGCACTAGATTTCATAGGAAACATCCCATCCACTCAAACCTCTTTGAAAGAATTTTGCGTTTTTTCTATGCACAATCAAACACTCGTACAATCCTATAGGATTCAAGATGACATTCCACAATAATCCCATGTTTTTCCTATTCCCGCGTTCTTAGATTTTTTATAAAAACTAATTGATTTTGAATGAGATGAACTATAAGAATTAAACGAAGGGCTACATCAGGAATATATGACTCAGAGCTTACATGCTATAGTGTGGTATTTATTCATAATTTGGTTGCAAAATCTGATGCGTGCAATGCACGTGTACCTTACTAGTACTTCGAGTATGTGCAAAACACGTAAATTAGAATACCAATGGCACGCTACACAGTGTCTCTCTTGCAGTTCATGAAGCCACGTGGCACATGTGGAGGCGTTGTCGCGACCTACTTGCGTGGATTGATCACAGTGACGTGCTGCTGGTTCCAGAAGAATGTACTCGTCCTCCCTGAGCCATACTGGCGGTACATGCACGAAGCGAAGATGTGCACGCACGCCACGCACGCACGCATTCCCTCGCACGCACACGTGGGTACACGGGCGGACGCAATTTTGTAGCAAGATCCACCCCATGTGATAATTTGACGCGTGTAAAGTCATTCACTTCATTGATGGTCAATTAATACAGCGCATGCAAATTGAGTGGACGTGAGGGCGGAAGAAAGACATTATTACTCCACTGCGCGCATGCGAGTAGTTAAATCGTGGGTTGCTAGTAGTACTTCCATTGGTCTCCTTCGTATTTTGTGCCAATTTTTGACAATAACATAATATTTATGCATTTGAGCAGTGTAGTACTTGAAATTTATGTTCCACTAAACTCATCGGGAGCCGTTTCGGGCCTCGAAACCAAAACCATCAATTAATCTTTACCTTGTTCCCGTCACATTCGTAAGCCTGCTCACACCTACTAGTACGTACCAAACCTGAACGTGTTCCCACTATGCAGGTATTAGTACTAGTGCTAGTACTTAGGTTATAAAAAGGGGAACTACCAAACCGAAAATTACTCTACCTTTCCTCCTCATAAGTGCTTCTTCTTCGTCCGTCGTTGCCATGGCCGGTGAGCAGAGCTCTAGGTCGAGAACTACTCGTAACAAGGGAGCGGCAACCAAGGCTGCGAAAAAAAAGAGGGCTCGCCGCCATGCAGAGACCTCGAAAGATCTCTCACGGGCAGGCGATGGCTCCCAGGAGCGCCCTAGCCGCGGAGGCGAACATGCCGAGCCGGCGGAGCTGGAGTCGTTATCCCTCGACGGCATGCCCGATCCGCTCAATAAGCAGAAGGAGTTCATCCAAGGCTTGATGGAGTTGCTGAAGGAGAGCGTCGACGACATGCCCGCTGAGCTCAATCAGTAGGGGGAGTTGACCGCCGGCTTGGTGATGCTGCTGAAGAAGAGCATTGCCTCGGAGAAGAAGGCGACCGGCGAAATCCTGCGACTTCAGGAGGACAAGGCGAAACTCTGCCATGAGATCGACATGTTGAAGGAGAAGAACGCCGGCTGGAAGAAGCTGCATGAGAATAGTAGTTCCTCGATGAAGATGATGTAGGCCCTCGTCATGGAACAGAAGGAGGAGTTGGCGAAGCTCCGCATTGAGCACCCGGCTGCTGTCAAGGTACGTAATGCGGTCGTGGAATAGATGATGAAGGCTCGCGTCGAGAAATCCCGCGTCATGGACATAATGAAGAAGATGGTGGAGGAGACGCGCAAGGAGATGGAGGTCGTGGAGGTGATGAAGAATCAGTTACGACTCCGCGGTGAATTAGATCATTTGGGGTGATAATCTTCCTTCTTGTATTGCTCCTGTGTTTCATCTTTTGCTTCAGGTGTTTCGCCGCACGTGTCACATTCTTTGCGAGGCATGAATAGAACAATGTTTTTTTAGGGAATGAATAGAACAATGCTAACAATGAGATGACTAGCAAATTAGATCATTTTTTATCGCCATATGGCACTGGGCTGCCATGTTTCGTGCTCCTCCATCGCAGTACTACTCCAGTGGAAAACTTGAGTATACCGCACGGTTCTTTGCTCCTCCTCGATCAGGTCGTCGGCGCATTTATACAAGGAGTCAAATCACAAGGCCCCGCCTTCCAGCAGTAATGAGCCATCAAATCACAAAGGCCCTCGCCTCTCGTGAAACCGACCAAGTTAGACTGCCCCGCCCTCTAGCCTTTTAAAAATGTATACTTTTGTACAGCATAAGTATCGATGGATTGCGCCATGGAGAAAAACTTGAAATTAAAAAAAAGGTGGTACATATAGAGAGCGCTCGTCGCCAAATTATGCATATAGTACTATTAAAAAGGCTAGTCACAATAATGGTGTCCAGCACAACCCACCCCTCAAATAAAACTAAGAGGGTGCTTGGATGCGTTTTAGTCCCATGACTAAACGTACTGGGACTAAAACATGCTAGCCTCACCCATGCTTGGATCCAAATACTAAAAAGGCTAAAATCAAGTTAATGAGCATTTATTATCCTCCAAACCCTCCAATCCAGAACTCGCCTGTGTTAAAGGAGAGGAGTTAAATGAGTAGAGAGAGGACTAATCCACATTTTAGTAGGGGTACCCCTGACTAAAAAAATTTAGTCTCAAGACTAGTTTTAGCCCCTCTTTAGTCAGGGGTGCTTGGAACTTTAGCCTCTTAAAGAGACTATTTTTAGTCAGACTAAAATAAGTCCCTTGGATCCAAGCACCCTCTAAGCATCCTGGAATTCTTTGACAAAACTAACACCCTGAAATTCTTTGACAACTAAACTGCTGGCTATATGATGTTGGCCATATATATTGTACATATATAATGTGAAGAAATGAGTGGTAGTACTATACCAACTAAAAGATGAAATGTAAGAAATACTAGTATGTACGTACTGAAGAGTTAAAGTAACGAGAAGAAACATAACATAGTTCTGTTGGGGGCTCAGCACAACACACCCCTCAAATTAAATTAAGCACACCTGAAATTAAACTTTGCAACTATTCCGGTAGACACTGCATTAGAACCACCATGAGCAAGGAAACTGCCACCTTACTCGGAGTCCTCGTCCACGTCCTCAACTTCGTCCTTGTCCCTCTTCCTCTTGGCCGATACTTCTTTGCTTGAACCGCACACTTGGTTGTTGCTCTTCATCCAACCCTTGTAGATATTGAAGCAAAGGTAGCCATCCATTGCAGCATAGTGGATGTGGTCTATATCTAGTACATTCTGCTGCCATGCATGACGATGAAACGTGTATGGAGGTTTCTCCAGTTTACCATACGAAGGATGAACCATGGCTCCTGCCAGGGTCGGCATTGAAGGCTGACTTGAGGACACCAGCCGATTCTTCTGGAGGTTGAAGGAGTTGCCTACAACGAGGCCTATCCGACGCAGGACTTCTTTGTCGTTACCAAAGTCTACAGTAACGAATTTGACTAGGTTGCTCTCGAGGAAGTCCTTAAAATCCTAGCACTCAAAGTCGGAATGGCATATGTGGTAGACAAAGCATAAGTCATGAACGCAAACCTGGATCACGGCGGGCTTCTTCCTCTTTCGCACTTCATACGGCACACCATACTCGATCGATTCGTTATCCTCTGGGTGCTTGACCTTCGACTTGTACGCCCACCACCTCCGCCTGACTGTCGGCTCGGGAGAATCTGTCTGCTCCATCGCCCAAAGGAGATACTCGATGAACTCGGAGGACTGCGGCGTGACTGCCGCCAAGGAGTACATGAACATCGCCGCCCTCATCGCCGTCGTCTCGCTCTTTCGCATAAATTGCCACATGGCCCGCACCGTACTTGAAATCTCCCACTCATTGTCAAACCAACTAAGGATCTCCTTCAACCTGGCTAACTTTGCCTGGTCGCCGCCAGCGATCTGCCTGATTCGCTGCTGCATCCCCTCCATAGATGTCCTTCTGAGTGGTCCGGTGCTAGCTTTGGAAGATGGGAGGAGAGGCGGTGGTCTTGCAATAGAGAAGAGGGAGAGGCGAGACGGTGGTTTTGGAATGGAGATGATGGAGAGGAGAGGAGGTGGTTTTGCAATGGAGAAGATCAGAAGAGGGAGAGGTGAGACGGTGGTTTTGGAATGGAGATGATGGAGAGGAGAGGA